>NC_039361.1:160439619-160440623 GCF_003573695.1 Papaver somniferum
TGAATATGAACCTAATTTAGAGGAACATGAATCGACTAATGACACCACCACTTTTAATGAGGACCAATATGCATGCTACCATGATGATGATTATGATGATTATGATGATATGTTAGAAGAACATGAAAATATTGTGGAACCTGTTGGTTCAATAACATATGGCTTCTCGCCCTCGACCTGCATGAATGTTGTTCTTTCTAATACTCATTGTAATTCATATGATTTTGATATTGACATGGGATTCGTACAATTATTCTGTGAAGATGAGCATGACATAGGAATAGTTGAATCTTCTGTAGACACTAATGTTATTATGCATGAAAATATAAGTGATGTGTCTGATTCTCTACCTAGGTCACATTGTGATATTTCTCCTGATTTGCCGATGCATGAGAAAGAATTTGTTGATGATGTTGATGATTCTGAGTGTGAACTTGCTAAAATGATTGATGATTGTGAGCATGATGTGACATGTGTGGATGACTTAGTAGATTTTGATTTGATTAATAATGACGCACCTATTCTTCTACCTAAGTCACAATCTGATGGCCTTCCATCCAACCTAGATTTGGCTTGTACCAATATTGTAAAACCAATTTTTCTGAGAATGCACAACCTAGGTTTGGAACTGTGTGCCTCCCAAGTCCTCTTGGACTATTTTGCTTCTAAGTATAATACATCTGAGGAACCACAGTTGGAATTAGCATGTTTGCCCGTCCCTAGCACAGTTCATTTCGAGCTAGATCTTTTGCATGATGAACCCCCAAAACTGTGCGATTTTGTTTTCAAAATTATATCTTCTGTAAAATCCAGGTTTGGGGGTAGCTCATTTTGTTTCACAGCTTCACTTGCATGCCTATCATATTATTATTGTGTGAAGCTGTTGAAACCTCTACACTTTGTCTTTTGGGTTCATCCTCAACTCTTTAGATTGTTAGTGTATGGTGAATTTTTTTGTATATAATCCAGTAGATAAAATATAAAAAAAAAAAAAAAAAAAAAAC
>NC_039361.1:160441438-160457185 GCF_003573695.1 Papaver somniferum
AAGTCTCTGCCAAGCAGCACAGCGCTGAAATTCCAAGCCTTCAGATTAGATGGTAGTTGAATCCAACGGTTGCTCCCTTGCTGTTCATCGAAGTTCGATATCTCCGCCCTACACTACAGTACCTAACTCCATCAAGTACCGTTCGTTTCGTTGTATCTCCTCATCCGACGGTCACTCATCGCCTGCCTCCGCATCACCGTTGGATCCACCTATCATCTTCACATCCAACGCATTTCCTCGCAAATCATCCTCCCTTGCTACACCCGCTCAACACCCTAGTGACCTAACCCTATACCCTAAAACTATCGACCACTTCTTCTTCTTCTTCTCTTTCTTTCTTCTCTTCATCCGTCTGCAACTCTACCACCACCACCACCATCCCTGTCGTCACCAACCCTCCTGCAACAGCCACCAAACCACCACCATACCACTCTGTACAACATCACCCCATCTCCCTAGAACCTAATTGTTCCACCTAACCCCCAACTGTCTCTCACTGACCTAGATTAGGGTTTGTTGGAACAACTAGGTTTAGGGCATGAGAAGCACGGAGAGGAGCAGGAGGCGAAGTACAAGCATGGGTCGAAGTGAGGGAGCAGTTATCAGAGAAATTAGGTAAAAAATTGTGTAACCCTAATTTTACTGTTTTGGGGATTTTTTGGGGAAGAACATATGGAACCCTAATTCATAGTTTTGGGTATAAATAAAAGGGATTGTTGTGTTGTGTAGGACATGCCTGGGTTAGCCAGTGTGTCCAGAACCAAGTTCTGTTTATGATCATTTGTTTGTGCTGTTAATGTTGTGTTCATGTGTAAATGTAACATCCAGTTGTGTTCTGTGTGTGAATATTTTGTTCAAATTCTATTTATGTTAACCAGCATGATTGTTATGCTTTTATCCATGTTATGTTTGTGTTAATTAGTTTGTGTGTTTTGTTTCTACACATGATCCTGTAAGTCCCCTGTTTAACTCACATATTCTTATTCTGAGTCTTAATGCTTGACAACCATGAGGACTCTTAACTGCAACATGTTCTAATTCCCCACTAGGGTGAGAAAACAACTGAACCATGATGGTTAGCTATTAGGATGGTTTTTGCTGATCTTAAAATAGCTTAGGCTAGTTAGACTCCTAAAGCCCAACTGATTTGTGATTAGTGGTGATGTAAGAAGACCACTAATGCTAGGGGTCAGTGGTGGCTCTAAGGAATTAATCAGCTACATTAGTTAGTAAGCCACTGCCTAGTTAGTCTGTGATTGGTTGTGCCTTAAACAGATAGCCAATACTAGGGGTTAGCTAAGGCTGTAAGGTTGGTTAACTAGACATTTGACAAAAACTTAACCTAGGTGAACTGGCTAGGTAAAGGGAATTCTCATCCATCTCCTTGCACTTCCCATCCACAATTTCTTTTCCATGTTTTGATTAAATTGTTCTTGAATTTTCTTTGTTTCTTTGCCTCTTAACTTCATTGCCTTTGGCTCACTGCCACTGAATTTTCTTTGGTTCTTTAGTTCACTGTCTGTCACTAGCTCAGCTATCTAGGAAACTTCAATAGCCCTCTCCAAGTCCCTGTGGACAAACCCTTTCTTCCCATCACTAGCTACAACTGACCCTGTGCACTTGCAGGTCAGTTTGTAGGTTTCTTTCAAAACCCACCAGTAGCCTTGCAGAGTAAAGGGGAAATGCTAAAGCTGGGACAACGGGCATTAGGGCCAAATGTGGGACAATCAATCCAGGCCTTTGATTATTTTTCTCTCCACCTCGCTAACAATTCCAGTATTTTATTAGAGTCATTTCTCTCTTCACCAATCAGATTGTGTCACGCCTTGTCTCAAATCTAGACCAGCCCCTATTGTCCCAGCTTTAGCAATGACATATCCAGACTTCCGACTTATGCTCCACGTTCCCAAGAATCGAGTCTGCCGGAGAAACGGCCATGCATGTTTAATGCTAAAGATACGACCAAGACGTTAGCTGGTTAAAAATCTTGACATAAAACTTGCAGCAAATCGCAGTACTTTTGGTTACTTACCAGGACTTTTATTGCCAAGGGAAATCTAGAAAATGCGTAATTGATCCTCAAATTTTGACCTTAATTGGTAAGATTAATTAGATTATCGTACTATCCATGTAAGATTTTCTTTGTCATTGACACATTTTATCCTTCAGCTAATACCCTTCTGGTCTTCACACATTTTATCTTACATTTCAGAAAAATTCAGAGAATTCAATGAACACTATTATAATTTGAGAAAAGATGGATGTGATAATTTCTTATTTCTTCTTTGATAATATAATAATCAGAACAATCCACTATATCTATATATAGCTTAGCAATGGTATTCCTATTTTTTCTTGAGCTTGCAATCTTGTGAAAGTAGCCATTGTTTACATCACCCCAATTAAGAGCACTATATTAAGCTCTTAGTTGTGATTTCCTAGCTTCAGTATTCTCTAAACTCTTTAGATTTATCTTGTACTGAAATCTCTCTTCAAACTGATCAGATTGTAACCACCATTCTCCTCATAAAGATTTAGTTCACCAGTCTTACACGTGGGAAACTTTTTCTCATTATTAAAAGAACCTAGTGACACTTATAGTTGTTACTAAATTTGTAACTGATATAAATGTCACTAAATATTCGTTAGCATCTAATTTTATAGGCATTTTATGCCAAGTAAGTTTAGAACCCAAATCCAACTAAAAATATATGACATTGGTAAATGTTTAACGACCTTCGGCCTCTTAGCCTAACTGACAATAATTTAAAGCTAATATTTTGGTGATACTTCCTCTTATTAAATTCTAAATTCCTATAAAAGAATAAGCACATCTCCGGATACCTAACTCCACCATCTATGATTTTAATTTTGACTGTTAATTTTTAACGGTTGATAAAGTGGTAGATGATGGTCTAATACGTTTCAAGTTGTGCTCATTTTTAACAAAATTGTCGTGTTTCAAAAGAAGAGTGTATCATCAAAGTATTGGCTTCAAGTTCATTGTTGTTTGGAATCTAAAAAAGAATTATTACAAATATTGTAAAATAGTGTCCATACGAGATTACCCATGAATCTTCTCTCCACATAAAAATGCCTCATACTCTGTATTCACCTAGAACACTCCAACATTGTAAGACAACCATGACAGTAGCCTTGCAAAGTAAAGGGAAAATGCTAAATCTGGGACAACAGGCATTAGGACCAAATGTGGGACAATCAATCCAGACCTTTGATTATTTCTCTCCATCCCGCTAACAATTTCAATACTTTATTAGAGTCATTTCTCTCTTCACCAATCAGATTGTGTCACGTCTTGTCTCAAATCTAGACCAGCCCCTATTATCCCAGCTTTAGCAATGACATATCCAGACTTCCGACTTATGCTCCACGTTCCCAAGAATCGAGTCTGCCGGAGAAAGGGCCATGCATGTTTAATGCTAAAGATACGACCAAGACGTTAGCTGGTTAAGAATCTTGACATAAAACTTGCAGCAAATCGCAGTACTTTTGGTTACTTACCAGGACTTTTATTGCCAAGGGAAATCTAGAAAATGCGTAATTGATCCTCAAATTTTGACCTTAATTGGTAAGATTAATTAGATTATCGTACTATCCATGTAAGATTTTCTTTGTCATTGACAGTAAAATTGTAAAAACGTTAACTCAAAAATCTTTTATGAAGATTTCCATAATCTTATCATCAAATTTGCTATCTGCCTTTTTTGATGTGATTGTTTCGTGACAATATAATGTTCATCGAAAATATGATAAACAATTTAATGTACCTAAATTTCATGCACACCACTAAAATGTATACAATTAAAAGAAATTATAATGGAGACCATATCCTCCTAGTTTTCGAAGAGGTGATTTGACAAAAGGAGACTAAATGGTAGAAAATGGGATTCGTGCCATCCACTTTATTTTGGAAAATTATATCCTAATATGTAAACCAGAACTCCAATATTGATTAAGAAAAATAATAACCTAAATTAAAACTTAATTAGATACCCCGACATATTTTGCATGTATGAGAAAGCAAAAGTTGTAAAAATCAAATAATTATATATATTTTTGGCGATAGAAAAATAGTATATATATAGATATGAATGAGAAATTTATGAAGAAATTTTAGCCATGCAGATCAAATAAGATAGACAACCTAAATTTTGCGGGTTTTTTTCGATAAAATATATATATTAGCTCATGCGATGCATGAGAAATACAAAAAAATATAATGAACAACGATTTATATGTAAATTATTAGTGTTTTGTCGATTAATATGACATATAGGGTTCCAAAATTTTGTGTCATATTTTTATTTATGGTGATTAGAACTTTGAATTTTGATTTTCTTTGAATAAAAGAACATAAATTCCAATTTTCCTTGATAGAAAAACATAACATGCCGTAAATTGCAGAAAATTTATCTAGATTATAAGCCACAAACTATATAAATATAATAAATATTACCCATACTTAACAATTGAGTTTTGAATGGATATAAAAGTACAACAGGTAATTAAAATTGGTGTTTCTATGTTATGAGCAAAGAAAAAAAGAAAAGTAGCAGATTTTTTTTTCTTCGAATGTTTGAATTACAATAATTCTAATTTTTTTTTGCGACACTATTTTCATTTGAAAGCAAATAGTATTGTGTAAATGTATTATGATAACATTTTTAGAAGTAATTATTAGATTTCTAAAAATAAAAAAGTCAGATGTCAATACGATTTTTTCTTAAAATGACCACCTACAAAATAATGATTTCATGCCCATCAAATTTATTTTACTCTTGACTTTTGAGAGTGATTTCTATTTCTGCTATCCAACCATTTCAGCTTGGTGAAATTTTTAATTGAAAATGGTAAGAAAATTTGCATCATCCAGGGATAACAATGTCATTTGAGACTAAAGATAAAATTGTCTTTTTCACAAAGTAACAAATTTTTTAAAAACTGAAAAAACAAACTCTGGGAGATTAAAATGGATTGACCATTCAGTAATAAAGCTACGAGTGTTTGAGTTTGTTTCTTACCTGAATTTTGTTATTAGAGTTTGTTTTCTACCTGAATTTTGTTAAGTTTGTTTTACCACACAACAAATCCAACCACAGTAAAAAAAAAAACAAAAAAAAACAAATAACCGCCTTCGATCTAATCCCCCAAACAGCCCTACTAACTCAACTAACTAACCACTCCTGCTAAATATAAAAACATGTCGATAAGAGGGATCAGATTAGCAAGTATCCAAAATCACGGTCAACGTGCGTTTGACCAAACCACTAATTAATTACCACAACAGTAATAAATAAATCCTGACATAAGGGTGTATCCGTAATAAAGTACACTCTTCAGGGGCAAATAAGTTAATGCTGTTTGGAATCCAATACGGTGGTTTCATTTTTCTCTGTCTTTCTTGTCTTCTATATAAACAATGCTTTCTTCCCCATTTTACTTTGGTCTGTGTGATTGTTTAGTCTGAAGAAAAATACAGAGAGAGATTGATAGACAGAAAAATCATAAAACTCAAGAACCACAGAAACATATTTTTGATGGTGATGATGATGAAGAAGAGAAGTAGTAGAGATTTTGTGTTGGATGTTGAAGAAATGGAAAGGAAGAGATTAAAAACAAGATTTGATTTCTTTGATGGATTACCAGATGATATTGTGATTAGTATTCTTGTTAAGTTGAGTTCATCTTCAACTTCTCCTTCTCATTTCATCAATGTCTTATCCACGTAAGTTCTTTCTCTGCACTTTCGTTTTAATTTCTGGATTTTTTTTCAGTCGGAACTTTTTCTGATTAAACGGCCGTCTTTCTGGTTTTCTTCTGTGTCTACAGATGCAAGAGATTGAATGGATTAGCTCTACACAGATTAGTATTGTCAAAAGCTTCACCTAAATCGTTAGCCGTTAAAGCTAAAAACTGGTCTGACTCAGCTCACCGATTCCTGAAACGCTGTGTTGATTCTGGAAACGTTGAAGCTAGTTATATCCTCGGCATGGTAATAACCTTTCTATATCCTCCTACACATCGTTCTTTTCTTTTTTTTTTCAAAAAATTTCACTGAATCGGAAAAGGAATCGGGAATAACTCGTTTTTTCTCTGTAACAGATACGATTCTATTGTTTGGAAAACCGAGGAAATGGAGCTTCACTAATGGCGAAAGCAGCGATGAATTCACATTCGTCGGCTCTGTACTCTTTAGCCGTGATTCAATTCAACGGGAGCGGCGGCTCCAAAACCGACAAAGATTTAAGAGCCGGTGTAGCTTTATGTGCAAGAGCGGCTTACTTAGGTCATATCGATGCGTTACGTGAATTAGGTCATTGTTTACAAGATGGTTACGGTGTAAGACAAAACGTCTCTGAAGGCCGCCGGTTTCTCGTTCAGGCAAATGCTCGTGAACTCGCCGCCGTCATGTCGTCAGAACCGTCCAAGTCATCATCTTGTCCGTGGCTTACGTGGCATCCTAATCAGCACGGCGGGCATCATGTGACGATTCTCCCCGGTGGTTCTGGTTGTCTATTGCTTAGTGATTTCGGGTGTAATGTTCCGCCGCCTGAATCTCATCCTGCTAATAACTTCTTAGTTGATTGGTTTGCACTACGAGGGAAGACTGATTCCGGCGGCGAGGATCTGAGATTGTGTTCGCATTCCGGTTGCGGAAGGCCTGAAACGAGAAGACATGAGTTCCGGAGGTGTTCGGTTTGTGGGTCTGTGAATTACTGTTCTAGAGCTTGTCAAGCACTTGATTGGAAACTTAGACATAAATTGGAATGTACACCGATGGAGCAATGGCCTGATGAAGAAGAAATTGATGCTGCTGCTGCTGCTGATAATAATAACAGACTTGAAAATGCGGCTGCTGGTGACAATGCCAACCACAATAACCTTGGTATCATTCAGAGTTAACGGTACTGGATTCCCTAGTGTCTGATCACCGGGACATTTTGGATAATGGCCGGGCGGAATTTCATTTCATTTTCGAACTTCTTTTTGTTTTTACCTTTTTCCGATTAGGGGTAATATGGGAATTTTGAAGAGGTTGTGAGTGGTGGGCTTGGGGGGCATATATTTTTCTTTTTTTGTAACCGGGAAGAAGTGTAGAAATTTGGATGGGCAAGGCAAGTAAGATGAAATCTGTAAGAAGAGTAAAGAAATCTTTGTCTTTCGGTATATAGTGTTTTGGTTTAGTGATAGATTTTGGTTTCATGTTTAAAAAATTGAAGTTTTTGTCTGTCTTTGTTTGTTTTTCTTGGGAAAGGAAGGATACTTCACCTCAGCAACAACAAAGATGGTGTGATATGTTTGGCCTACTTTTAAAATATGCACAACAAGCAAGATAAAGAAAAACACAACCCTTATCTTAAGGAAATACTATTGATTTTCAAGAAACTTTGATGTTAACAACAATGATGAAAGGGTTAACAATCACAACACTCATAATTTTAATTTTTACTTGACTTTTTCGAGAGTTTTTTTTTACCATTTAGTCAAAATTTTATTTAAAGAGGGGTTTAACTTTCTTGTTCCAAAAGAGAAAAAATCATTGTATTTATTGAGACTACTAGAAATGGCAAATACACTGCCAACTGTATTGTTAGGTGTATTCACATTATTTGAAATCAAGGTGCACTCCCTTGGTTGGGCAAGATCAAGCAATGCCAATGTTTTGCAACATGCTCAAGCAATGTCAATGTTTTGCAAGACTGCCGGGAGCATGACTGCTAGTGGGGAACCATTTTGACTGAGGATGTACCAACCCAAAGACAAATGATTTTTGTCCTATATGCATATTGGTATATCCCAAGCAAAATGGTACCCCATTAGCAGTCTTGGCCCGGAGGGGTTAACAAATTTCATAGAATCATACGAGTTATTAAATGCGTATAAAACAAAACAATTTTCATCATTACTGAATCGTTGGATTGGTAATTTCCTGTGATATTTTTGTATCCCCCTGTATCTACCTTGAAGTTTTGGTCTTTCCTTTTGCCTTCTAGCCTTCTAGAGAGATAGCTATGGTGTCTTAACATTTGACAGATCTGGATGAGTTGAACTACAACAGATGGTTAAGACTGAGAAGATTAGTTTTGGTGATTAAGAATATTTAGGAAAGAGGAGCGAAAGAGAGATTAAAGTATAAACACATCTTTTTTTCATTTTTCTTTTTTGCTTTAGGTAAATTTTAGCTTGGCTTTGGGGCTAAGTTAATTACTGTCAGAGAAAGATGTTTTGACTCTTTTCTTCTTCTTTTTTTCCTCCATTTTTTCAATGAAATGTATTCACACACAAAATAAGCAAAAGAAGAATCCTCCCTGGCTTAGTTAGAGATGTGATTCATTCAATGTAAAATTGAATTACTCCAAATCTTTTGCTTTTATTTGTTCTTTTCTTTTTTTTTATCAACTTTTTTTCTTTTTCCTTTTTTCATAGTCAAAAAAAGTTAAAAGTTTTGCTATGAGATTTGACCTTCAAAAAACCAAAAAAATGAATAAGAAGAGAAAAAAGGAATTAAAGGAGAGGGTGGTAGCTAGTAGGAAGAAGAATATATGGATAGGCAGTGAAAGTGGTGGTGGTGGTAGTAATGGGTGCTTGGTGATGGCATTGGCAGGAGCATTAGTAGTATTTAGTAGCAGTGCTAGAAGAGTAAACTAAAGCCCCTCCTCCCTTTTATTGTTATTGTGATTATGATGCATCATCCCCCCACTTTTCCCTCTCACTTGTCTGTCAAAAGAGATGTTTGATCATTTGATTTTATTAGGTTTCAATTTTGGTTTCTTGTTTCAATTGTCCATCCTAATATGCATGGGGCCATCATGTTTGTGTATTTATCTCCCTCCTTTTGTCTTCCTTGTATTTGTACACATTGCAGGTAGTAGAATGATGGATACTAAGGAGGAGGTATCTCTACTGCATCCATACATTTTGTATGGCAATATTCATTGGATATGGATGATTGTATACTTGTAGGGACATTTATGTGCATTCTAATACGCACAATAATTCTTTATCATGATAAATAATTTTTTTTTGATATCCCTATAAAAAAAGCGGGCAAAATCATTGGATGATGATACCAATGAACGGGTATTTTTTAACAAGTATGTAAATAACGCAGAAATAAAGCTATCGATTCGCGTTAGAAAAAGGATGACTTCCCTCGTTTTCTCGAATGTCTTATATGAATGTGGTCATGGTTGAATTTGCTATTCGATGACAGGTTAGATTTGCAATATGACTGTCGAACTGGTTGAGTTTGCTCAGGAGAATAAATAAATCTCAATATGCCATGTCAGAATAATAAAAGAGAACTATCAGGTAAAGATTCACTTGTATAAATATCATGGGGCGACAAAATCATTGGATGATGATACCACCGAACTCGTGTTTTCTAACAAGTCACTAATGTAAATACCGAGGAAGTAGGGCTATCGAATCGCGTTAAAGAAAGGGATGGCTTCCCTATTTTCTACAATCTCCTCTATGAATGAGGCCATGATAGAATTTGTTATTCTGATGACAAGTTAATTTGTAATAGAACTGTCGAACAGATTGAGTTTGCTCAGGAAAATAAAACATTCCCAATATGCCATACCAGAAAATAAAATAAAAGAGAACAATCAAGTGGTCTGATGGCTCTCAAGTTTCCTCCTTTTAGAAAAGTCAGAGTTCAACATTGTAATTACCAAAAAAGAAAAAAAATGATGTAACAAAATAACTCCATTATGATAGATATCACCAAATGTATCTATTTAAACAATCCAGTAAGCTTGACTGGAGTCATAACTATCCGTATTGGAATATGATGTTATCATCTAGCACACCAGATATTAGGGAACTAACTAAACCACTAGAGTGTCATCTTCTACTAGAAAGGATGTACTACTACACTATCCATACGTACATTGCTTTGTACCGCTAAACTACTTCCCTTTTTCTCTCCTTCCTTTTAAAAATAATTTGTTTTTGGTTGTTTGCAAAGAAAAGAAGACACATTTCATGTGTAATTTTTGGGTTGGTTTTCTGTAACAAACAGGTGCTACGTGCACAGAGATTCCTCAATGGATTGGCCTTCAAAGGTGCATGCCCATCTGCTTTGCCAAGTGTAAAGACGAACCCTTGTTTAATACTTTTCCAAAACTTGTAAGTTAAACTGCTCCCTCAAAAACTCCATCCTCATCCTCTCGTTATCCCTACCAACGTGAATCAGTGATGTGTTAGGTATTTCCACTTATAAGCACCCCCAGCTTTTATATTCAGGATACAAGGCAAATTCAGGGACGGTGTTCGTGAAATGTCATAATGTCGCGGGGTCAATGGTTTAATATTGTCGGGCCAATGATTTGTCACCCAACTGCCGAACTGAGCCGCAGGCCCAGTACGCACTAATATGCTAGTTTTTTCGTACTCACAGCAAATCGGTCCGTAAGAAACGCCATATAAGTTTACGAATTTCGAACTCAAATCACAGACATCATTAGTCGATTATCGTTCTATCAGAGAGGTCGTATCGTGTACGTAAAGTTTTCAATAAAAATCCAATGAAAATGAAAATGAAGTTCAGGTCATTAGGGTTATTGTTAAAACTTTGGTAAATTCTTTTCTTATCTTTATTCATAATGTTCCATAGAGATTTATACATGACCGATAACTTGAGACTTAAAACATTCCTAAGACACGGATTTGAGACTTTCCTTATAAGTCTCAAATTCATGACTTACATGGACAATCCTTTCCTAATATATTACCACACTTTCCTAATATATCACTTACCTTATCGGTCTCATATTAGTGACTTACATGGACAATACTTTCCATAGACTGACCACTACGGTCTTGGAAAGTATTACGACATTTCCTAACATATCACTTTCCTTAATACCCCCCTCAAGACGGAGCATGCAGGTCACAAATGCCCATCTTGGACAAAAGACCTTGAAACTGAACTCGGCCTAATGATTTGGTGAAGATATCCGCCAACTGCAACCCCGTAGGTGTATAAGAGGGAGAAATAATTTTCTGTACTATCGCATCCCTGATGAGATGACAATCCACTTCTATATGTTTAGTTCTTTCATGAAAAACGGGATTCTGAGCAATATACAATGCCGACTGACTATCACAAAGAAGACTTATTCCCTTTGTATGACAAACTCCCAAATCACTTAGTAATTGCTTCAACCACTTCAATTCACAAGTAACTGCAGCCATAGATCTGTATTCTGCTTCAGCTGAACTCCGAGAAACTGTGTACTGCTTTTTGGTCTTCCAAGACACTGGTGAATCTCCAAGAAGCACAAACCATCCTGTCAACGATCGTCTAGTCAAAGGGCAGCTTGCCCAATCTGAATCACACCAGCCTTTTAAACTTAGACTACTATCATAGCGCAACAAAATTCCTTGCCCAGGATTCTTTTTCAAATATCTAACTACCCGAAGTGCAGCTTCCCAATGTTCTTGTCTTGGATGCTGCATAAACTGTGACAAAATATGCACAGAATAAGCTAGATCCGGTCTAGTCACAGCCAGATAAATCAATCTTCCGATCAGTCGTCGATACCTTTCTGCATCACTCAGTAACGTCCCTGTTGCCAAAGCTAGACGATGATTAGTTTCCATTGGAAACTCTGCTGGTTTTGCTCCTAATAACCCCGTCTCCATAATAATGTCCAATGCATATTTCCGTTGACAAACATAAATGCCTTGCTTACTGCGAGCTATCTCCAAGCCCAGAAAATATTTCAATTTTCCCAAATCTTTCATCTTGAAACACTGTCTCAAATATGTTTTAAATTTATTTAGCTCCACTATATTATTTCCTGCAACAATCAAATCATCCACATACACCAAAACATTTAGTTGCATCTTTCCTTTGATCATAGTGAAGAGAGAATAATCTGAATAAGATTGTCGAAAACCATAATTCTTCAAAGCTGTTGATAGTTTTGCAAACCAACAACGTGGAGCCTGTTTCAAACCATACAACGATTTCTCCATTCTACATACCATATTAGGATTACCTTTCGCAAATCCAGGTGGTATTTTCATATACACTTCTTCCTCCAAATCTCCATGTAGAAACGCATTGTGTACATCCATCTGATGTACTTCCCAATTTTTAACAGCTGCAACAGCTAGAAAAGTGCGCACTGTTGTCATTTTTTCTACAGGTGCAAAGGTCTCTTTGTAATCTAAGCCTTCCACCCGATGATTTCCAAAGATCACCAATCTTGCTTTCAAACGAACCAAATTCCCATTTTCATCATACTTCTCTGTATATATCCATTTACTTCCTAGTGCTCTCTTGCCCTCCGGCAATTCTTGCAAAGCCCAGGTATCTTGTTCTTCTAGTGCTCGTATTTCTTCTTCCATGGCTTTCCGTCATCCTGGATGTTTCATTGCTTCTTTAAAGTTGCGAGGTGCAGAACTCGCAGTTATAGCTGCAAGAAATTTCTTATACGGTGTAGAAAATTTATCACAACTAACATAATATGTCAAAGGATACGGCGTACCTGAGGAGAATGATTGTGATGGATGAAGATGATATGGACTATTTTCTCTAATGGTGTGCGTCACAAATCCCTTAAGCCTACTTGATGGAATTTTCGTACGCTTTCCTTTACCCATATCACCTTCTACCGCAACATCAATGCCCGGACTCATAAGTTCAGCAGATCTCTCGTGAACTGCTACACGTTCTCCTTCAGTCGCAGTCATATCTTGAACTGCTACACCTTCTCCTGTTGTCGCAGTCACATCTTGAACTGCTACACCTTCTCCTGTTGTCGCAGTTACGCCTGGTATGCCTACAGCGTCTCCTGCTGTTGCTGTTACGCCTGGTACTGCCACACTTTCTCCTGCTGTCGCTGTTACATCTTCATCATCACTCCATTCAAACTCTGGATTCAACTGATCAGTCTCAGCTGATACACCAGTCACCTCGGTCTCAAATTCATGACCAGGCTGATCACTCTATGTGCGAGTCGAAACTGTTCGCTGCTGCAACACAAATGTTTCATTCTTATATGGGAAATTATTCTCACAAAACTGGACGTCTCTTGACACTAGAAATTTTCTTTCATCCAAGTCATATACTTGCCATGCCTTTTTACCAAACGGATATCCAAGAAAAACACACCTCCTTCCTCTACTTGCAAATTTATCCCCTTTATTACTTTGATCATGCACATAACACAGGCATCCAAACACTTTCAACTGACTATACGGAGGTTGCTTTCCAAACAATATTTCATACGGCGTTTTATTTTCCAGAATAGGTGTAGGAGTACGATTAATCAAATACGCAGCTGTCAATGCGCATTCTCCCCAAAACCGTATTGGCAAGTTGGCTTGAAATCTCAAAGCCCTTGCCACATTCAATATATGTTGATGCTTTCTCTCCACTCTTCCATTTTGTTGTGGAGTGCCTACACACGATGTTTCAAAAACTATCCCATTAGTCTTAAAATATCCACGCAATGAATTAAACTCGGTACCATTATCACTTCTAACAATTTTGATATCTTTATCAAATTGTCGTTTCACAAGAGCAATGAAATCAAGAAACGTTCGTTCAACTGCCGTTTTATTTTGAAGTAAATGAATCCACACACCTCTTGAAAAATCATCTACTATTGTTAAAAAATATTGTGCTCCACAAGACGATGTAGCCCTATAAGGACCCCATAAATCTATATGAATCAACTCAAAAATACAACTGGATTTACTTAGACTACTAGCAAAACTACTCCTATGTTGTTTCGCTCTTGGGCAAATGTCACAAACTTCATTATGCTTCTTCAATCTACTCACACCCGGCAACCTTTGTAATACTTTTTCTGATGGATGTCCCATTCGTCGATGCCACAGCTCGTATGATTCTCCACTGATTGCCATAACTTCAACTTGAGGCACACCACAGAAAATATACAGTCCACCTTGTCGTTCACCCATTCCAATCACCTTCCTCGTCAACCGGTCCTGTATAAGACATAAACTGTTAGTACATTGTACCGTACATACTAATTCATCAATAAGTTGTGTGACTGAAATTAGGTTACAAGTTATTTGAGGCACATAAAGCACATTATCAAGTCTCAAACCGCCCTGCAGAATAATAGTCCCTATTTTCTCAGATTGTGCATATTTTCCATCTGGGAGTCCAATAGTACACTTCACAATATCTTTCACATCAATCATGTCATCTCTTCTACACGTGACATGATTTGTAGCTCCCGTGTCAATAATCCAATTCGGTTTAGTTTGCTTACCTTGAAGTTGGGACGTATTTTTCTTTGCATTCAAAAACTCAAGCACCTGTCTGAGTTGTGTTGCGGTTACTCCCATCAAATCTGAGCCGTCTGAGGAATATGTACCATTTGACTGTTGTGTCTCTGATATATTTAGATTATGTGCTCGAACCTGATTGCCCGTTCATTGTCCTCTACCTCCTTTGTCATTCGCAAATTCACCACGACCTTTACCACCAGTTCTTCCACCTCGACCATATCCTCTTCCACTTCTAGGTTTATCTCCCCACCATTCAGGGTATCCAATAAGCTGAAAACAACCATCATCCGAGTGTCCTTGTCTTCTACAATGCTTGCAATATTTATTAGGATCATAAGTGTTATTGAGAGTACGTTGATCAGATTGTACCTTGAACGCCATCATATTGTCATGAACTTCTGGTGTGGCAGCTACATCTCCTCTTCTGAGACGTTCCGAGTTTATCATTGTTTGATATGCTACATCTATTGAAGGCAGTGGATCTCTTTCCAACAATTGTTCACGCAAGGAACCATAGACAGCATCTAGTCCAATTAAGAAATAATGTAGTAAATCTTCTTCTCTCAAAGTACTAACCTGTGTTGCAATATCACACTCGCACTTTCCACACTTACACGTTGGTACCTTCATATATGTGATCATCTCATCCCATATCTTATTCAATCTTCCAAAATAAGTAGCCACACTTTCTGTTTGCTTTTGTTTACACTCACTTAAAGATGTCTTTAGCTGGCATGTCCGTGTTCCACTTACAACACAAAACCGTCTCTTCAAGTGGTTCCATAATAAGTTGGCATTATCATAGTCTCCTAAACTTGATCTGAGTGATGGCTCCAATGTGTTGCTGATCCAAGAGACAAGCATTGACTGAATTGCCACCCATTCTTCCAACTGTTCACTTTCTTTAGGTTCTTGGATTGTTCCATCAATGAAACCAAACTTCCTCTTAGCTATTAATGATCTTCTTATGGCTCTAGCCCATTCATCATAGTTATGTCCTTTTAGAACAACCACCTGGACCATCACTTGATCCTAGGTGATATACTGGATTCTTCTTTTGCGTATCATAATCTATATTCTTGTCTTTGCTTGATTCTCCATCACCACCCATTCTCAATGATGATTTTCTTTTTCGGTTTTCAACTGGCTCGTGATGCCATGTTAAAACTTTGGTAAATTCTTTTCTTATCTTTATTCATAATGTTCCATTGAGATTTATACATGACCGATAACTTGAGACTTAAAACATTCCTAAGACACGGATTTGAGACTTTCCTTATAAGTCTCAAATTCATGACTTACATGGACAATCCTTTCCTAATATATTACCACACTTTCCTAATATATCACTTACCTTATCGGTCTCATATTAGTGACTTACATGGACAATACTTTCCATAGACTGACCACTACGGTCTTGGAAAGTATTACGACATTTCCTAA
>NC_039361.1:160457195-160507745 GCF_003573695.1 Papaver somniferum
TATTCTCACAAAACTGGACGTCTCTTGACACTAGAAATTTTCTTTCATCCAAGTCATATACTTGCCATGCCTTTTTACCAAACGGATATCCAAGAAAAACACACCTCCTTCCTCTACTTGCAAATTTATCCCCTTTATTACTTTGATCATGCACATAACACAGGCATCCAAACACTTTCAACTGACTATACGGAGGTTGCTTTCCAAACAATATTTCATACGGAGTTTTATTTTCCAAAATAGGTGTAGGAGTACGATTAATCAAATACGCAGCTGTCAATGCGCATTCTCCCCAAAACCGTATTGGCAAGTTGGCTTGAAATCTCAAAGCCCTTGCCACATTCAATATATGTTGATGCTTTCTCTCCACTCTTCCATTTTGTTGTGGAGTGCCTACACACGATGTTTCAAAAACTATCCCATTAGTCTTAAAATATCCACACAATGAATTAAACTCGGTACCATTATCACTTCTAACAATTTTGATATCTTTATCAAATTGTCGTTTCACAAGAGCAATGAAATCAAGAAACGTTCGTTCAACTGCCGTTTTATTTTGAAGTAAATGAATCCACACACCTCTTGAAAAATCATCTACTATTGTTAAAAAATATTGTGCTCCACAAGACGATGTAGCCCTATAAGGACCCCATAAATCTATATGAATCAACTCAAAAATACAACTGGATTTACTTAGACTACTAGCAAAACTACTCCTATGTTGTTTCGCTCTTGGGCAAATGTCACAAACTTCATTATGCTTCTTCAATCTACTCACACCCGGCAACCTTTGTAATACTTTTTCTGATGGATGTCCCATTCGTCGATGCCACAGCTCGTATGATTCTCCACTGATTGCCATAACTTCAACTTGAGGCACACCACAGAAAATATACAGTCCACCTTGTCGTTCACCCATTCCAATCACCTTCCTCGTCAACCGGTCCTGTATAAGACATAAACTGTTAGTACATTGTACCGTACATACTAATTCATCAATAAGTTGTGTGACTGAAATTAGGTTACAAGTTATTTGAGGCACATAAAGCACATTATCAAGTCTCAAACCGCCCTGCAGAATAATAGTCCCTATTTTCTCAGACTGTGCATATTTTCCATCTGGGAGTCCAATAGTACACTTCACAATATCTTTCACATCAATCATGTCATCTCTTATACACGTGACATGATTTGTAGCTCCCGTGTCAATAATCCAATTTGGTTTAGTTTGCTTACCTTGAAGTTGGGACGTATTTTTCTTTGCATTCAAAAACTCAAGCACCTGTCTGAGTTGTGTTGCGGTTACTCCCATCAAATCTGAGCCGTCTGATGAATATGCACCATTTGACTGCTTTGTCTCTGATATATTTAGATTATGTGCTCGAACTTGATTGCTCGTTCCTTGTCCTCTACCTCCTCTGCCATTCGCAAATCCACCACGACCTCTACCACCGGTTCTTCCACCTCGACCATATCCTCTTACACTTCTAGGTTTATCTCCCCACCATTCAGGGTATCCAATAAGCTGAAAACAACCTTCATCCGAGTGTCCTTGTCTGCTACAGTGCTTGCAATATTTATTAGGATCATAAGTGTTATTGAAAGTATGTTGATCAGATTGTACCTTGAACGCCATCACATTGTCATGAACTTCCGGTGTGGCAGCTACATCCCCTCTTCTGAGACGCTCCGAGTTTATCATTGTTTGATATGCTACATCTATTGAAGGCAGTGGATCTCTTTCCAACAATTGTTCACGCAAGGAACCATAGACAGCATCTAGTCCAATTAAGAAATAATGTAGTAAATCTTCTTCTCTCAAAGTACTAACCTGTGTTGCAATATCACACTCGCACTTTCCACACTTACACGTTGGTACCTTCATATATGTGATCATCTCATCCCATATCTTATTCAATCTTCCAAAATAAGTAGCCACACTTTCTGTTTGCTTTTGTTTACACTCACTTAAATATGTCTTTAGCTGGCATGTCCGTGTTCCACTTACAACACAAAACCGTCTCTTCAAGTGGTTCCATAATAAGTTGGCATTATCATAGTCTCCTAAACTTGATCTGAGTGATGGCTCCAATGTGTTGCTGATCCAAGAGACAAGCATTGACTGAATTACCACCCATTCTTCCAACTGTTCACTTTCTTTAGGTTCTTGGATTGTTCCATCAATGAAACCAAACTTCCTCTTAGCTATTAATGATCTTCATATGGCTCTAGCCCATTCATCATAGTTATGTCCTTTTAGAACAACCGGTGTGATAATTATACCTGGACCATCACTTGATCCTAGGTGATATACTGGATTCTTCTTTTGCGTATCATAATCTATATTCTTGTCTTTGATTGATTCTCCATCACCACCCATTCTCAATGATGATTTTTTTTTTTCGGTTTTCAACTGGCTCGTGATGCCATGTTAAAACTTTGGTAAATTCTTTTCTTATCTTTATTCATAATGTTCCATAGAGATTTATACATGACCGATAACTTGAGACTTAAAACATTCCTAAGACACGGATTTGAGACTTTCCTTATAAGTCTCAAATTCATGACTTACATGGACAATCCTTTCCTAATATATTACCACACTTTCCTAATATATCACTTACCTTATCGGTCTCATATTAGTGACTTACATGGACAATACTTTCCATAGACTGACCACTACGGTCTTGGAAAGTATTACGACATTTCCTAACATATCACTTTCCTTAATAGTTATCATCCAAAAAATTTACCATTGTACTGCAGTGACATCGTTGCTATGTTTTTCAATTATATTAGATGAGATATTGTATAAAGTTTTTCGACAACGTGTATGGGGAAACGAATGAAATGGCTCAATCGTAACAGCCATGACAAGAGCTAAGCTATTCAAAAGGATAATAAGGTCTCTGTAGAATTCTTCGATTGGGGATATGAGATAAAATGTGTGAAGACCAGAAGGGTATTAGCTGAAGGAAAAATTACAAATAATCTATATCCAATGGAGGGTCTTTCCTTTTTTGCCTTAACATTCACTACTTCTCCTTCCAATACTTCTTTGTGGCATAATAGATTAGGTCATACTTCTGATTTGATTCTTAAGAAGATTACCAGTACTTCATCCATCTCAGTTAATTCTGAAAGTACATGTTTGTGTGAAGCTTGCCAGAAGGGTAAAAATCATAAGCTGCCATTTTATGATTCTAAGAGGATAACATCTTCACCTTTGTATCTTGTGCATTGTGATATCTGGGGTCCAGTTCCAACTGTCTCTTCACTTGGTTTCAAGTATTATATCTTATTCATAGATGATTATTCAAGATATCACTGGATTTATCCACTCAAGACTAGAGATGAAAGTTTATCCTACTTCCAACATTTTAAAGCTACTTGAGAGAATATTTTATCACCTTTTATCAAGTACTTCCAATGTGATAATGCTCTTGAGTTAGTCAAAGGACAATTTAAAGAATATCTGGATCAATGTGGAATAGTTTTGAGAGTTTCTTGTCCTCATTTACATCAACAAAATGGCTTGGCCGAGAGGAAGCACAGGCATATAACTGAAATGGACAATACTCTATCCTTTCAAGCATCTTTGCCTAAATCATTTTGGTATGATTCCTTCTTAACTGCAACCTATATCATAAACAGACTTCCTACAAAAGTTCTTAGCTATAAGTCTCCATATGAAATTCTTTTTAACACTCTTCCAGATTACTCATTCTTTAGAGTGTTTGGCTGTTGTTGTTATCCTAATCTGGAGCCTTATAGAGCAGATAAGTTGAGTCCCAAGTCTACAAAATGTGTTTTCTTAGGTTACAGTCCTATTCATAAAGGGTATAAGTGTTTTGACTTAACTAGTAAGAAGACATATATTTCAGTACATGTAAACTTTGATGAAGATTATTTTCCTTTTGAACCAAGTTCAAATGCAACTACTACTGCAGTATGTTCAACACCTACTTCTGAAGCTTCCATTCATGATACTTCCATTCATACTTCTACTGAGAATACTTCTTCTATTACTACAAGTTCAAGATCAGGTATTACAAAGTCTAAGCCATTGCCTACTGATTTTGTGTCTCATTGCTTGATTAAGTATCCTGTTTATTCTGCTTTCAATGCTATAGATTCTGATTATAGTGAGCCTAGATCTTTCAAGATTGCAATAAAACATCCTAAATGGGCAGTAGCAATGAAAAATGAGAATGTAGCACTGATTGAAAATGATACACGGGATCTGGTTCCAAATGATCCAAGTTATAATGTGCTAGGTAATAAATGGGTCTACAAGGTTAAGTTGCATGCTAATGGAACTATTGAGAGATTCAAAGCAAGGCTTGTGGCTAAGGGTTATGATCAAATGGATGAAATATATTATTTTGAGACTTTTGGTCCAGTGGTAAAAGCAACAACTGTGAGAGTTGTTCTTACACTTGCTATTTCTAAAAGTTGGTCAATCAAGCAGTTGGACATAAGCAATGCTTTTTTACATGGCTTGCTTGAAGAAGATGTTTACATGAAACGGCTTAAAGGTTTTGAAGATCCTCACCATCCAGATTATGTGTGTAAACTCAAGAAGAGCCTCTATAATCTTAAACAGACACCAAGGACCTGGTCTGCATGTGACCATTCTATTTCGAACTCAAATCATGGACATCATTAGTCGATTATCGTTCTATCAGAGAGGTCGTATCGTGTGTTTTTCAATTATATTAGATGAGATATTGTATAAAGTTTTTCGACAGCGTGTATGGGGAAACGGATGAAATGGCTCAATCGTAACAGCCATGACAAGAGCTAAGCTATTCAAAAGATACTCATGAGAAACATAATGTTTGTCCATCTCGAGACTCCAAAAACAACACTTTGAATGTGAGACGTGACCTCCACCCACTAGCACTTGAATTGGTCTGGCTTTGTCTTGGTGGTCACACACTTGCATTCAATTGTTTGATGTTGGAATTTGGAACTGTTTTCTGTTTTCTCTGCTACAAGAAAACTTTCTTGCTGGAATAATTATGGTCATTTTTGTGTATTTCCTTTTTACTCCTAACGTGTTTGATAATTGATATTAGCTTCCCCTGTAGAAATTTGAATTTTTGTAGATGCATTTATGAGCCTCGACTTTAAGTTGATAATCAAAGGAAAAAAAGAATTTCCACCTCAGATTTTACCTCTTAAGGCATTCACAATGGGTGCGGTTACGATGCGGTCGGGCCACATATTCAAAATATGTAATTCCTTTCTTTTTTTTCGACACGTACTATAAAGTGGAAAATAAAATTGAAAAAAATAGAAAATAAAGTTGAGAACATTTTTCTTACATAATTATTTAACTAACTTTTCTTTTTAAACTTCTTTTTTTTATCTTAAAAGTGAATTTTTGCTAGGATTTAGAGGGGCAGGTTTTTAATTTATATACGTGTCAAAAAAAATAAAAGGGACCCCATACTTTGAGTATGTGGGCCGATCACATCGTAACCGTGGCGATTCACAATAACCTTCAAAACAGCGAAGAACTGTGGAGAGTATACTTAAGTTGGTTCCTCAAGAAGAAACCAAAGGAAAACTAAATGGTTTCATACTCAAAGCCCATAACTGTTATGCGCCAGACTTTGGAGTTTCTTCAAGGATTCCATCATGGGTCGACTAAGCTTTTCAATGAAACGTGTTTTGAGGTATACCCTGATTGTTTGAGGCATACGTTCGGGTGAAAGTTACCAGCCGAACCTCTAAGTTATCAGTCGAACCTAGGAAAAAACATAAGTTCGGCTGAAAGTTGAGTATGCCTCAAAATAGGTTTCTTTTCAATTGTCAGACAACAAAAATCATTTAGTTCAATAATGTAATTTATGTTGTTGAAGCCAGATCCTTCTCCCTAAACCTTTTCCCTCCTCAGATGCGAGGATTGACATAAAATCAAATACTGGTCAAATCAAAATAGTGCGCCTGGCCAATATCTCATAAGTAGCTAATATCTCAAACCAACCAAATCTTTTAAAAACAACAACAAAATAACATTTCCCGTCTTATTTTAACCTATTGTAGTTTTCAACTAGCCTCTCTTAAATCTCAGAGCTGGACTTGACACCATCTTGCTTCTTTACCTCTTCTTCCATCTTGGATGCCTTGGCATTGTTGGGTATGATATCGACAGGCACAAGAGGGAGATAGCTGAGACCAAAGAAGCCCTTCCGGGTCATGCTTATGACGAGTTGGTTGTACTTATCAGACCAGTGAGCAGCTATAGGAACCACCACTTCTGTCACTATGTTCAATGGTGAGACCTGTACAAGTGTGTGCCAGGTTTTTGCAGCTTGCTCCATTAGGTATATCTCAGATGTGTTCACAACATAAATTGCTGCTGTAGATAAGCCTCTAGTTTGTGTCTCGGATACAATTGCTTTTGTCATCTGCGATACCTTCTGAACCACTACACATGATTGGCTCGTGACCTGGTTTGCTAGAGCAGGAGCCTGCTTGACAAACTTATGTACGGCTTCATCCAACTGCACAACAAGAGCAACCAATTGGATTTCTTTAATGCAACAGAAAAGAGAGTTAAGAAATGAACAGAAGTGTACCTTGTTATCAAAGAAGAGTAGAAGATCATAGGGTACATTCTTAAACTTGTCACAAACAGGACTGAAAATACTAGTCACAGTACCCTCCGCTTTTCCAATTGCAGATCTTAATGACCCAGAAGTATTCTGCTTCCCATATTCATAGAGATTCCATAAACAAATCAAGCCATGAATAGCAGCAATTTTGACAAACCACAGATACTTCAATGTGTTTTTGTTTTGCACTTCACTTGCAACCTACACAGATCACAAAACAAACGTAATCAAAAACCAAAACAGACTCAAAGCCAAAACTTAAAACATGGATTGAGAATTTGATAGAAATTAGCAACCTTGTTGGTAGCCATTGGATCTCTTCTTCTCTCGAGTAAATTCAACCTAAAGATGCTGCTTTATATCATGAACTGAAGAATAGCAATTTCTGACCCACTTTCATTGTCATTATCGGTCCAAACTGGACACTTGTATTGTTTCTGGCTGTACCCACACTTGTTTTGAGGCATGCAACTGTTTAAGTTTGGCTGAAAAGTTATCAACCGAACCTAGGCAAAAACATAAATTATCAGCCGAACTTTGAGTATGTCTCAAAAAATTTGAGTATGCCTCAAAATATGTTTCAACATTCTTCAGGTATGCAATGCATTGAATTATGATTTTTCTGACTGATGATGTTAACGAAGTTTCCAGTCAGGCCTCGTTTATATCATTCAGCTGCAACTTGAATGCTCTTTGACTATTGAAACAACTTGGATAGACATTTGCCTGTTTCAGATGTGTTTGCCACTTGTCTAGCTAAATTTGTTATCCGAAACCAATTCCAAACAATTTACATCATTACTTACTACTAAGCAGCCAGTATTTCATTAACAGCACGAGTTCTGAAACAGTAAGATGCACTTGTGATGCCTAAAATTTATGGTTCTATACAGACTGTGATAAGTTTCAGATACACAACTTGGTAATTAGGTAAACAGTATTCTCCAAAACTCTAAATGCTATTCCATCTTCTAGATATTCAATTATCTGTTGAGGTTTCTGACGCTTCATGCTTTCAAGGATAGGCTCTTTCACCTGCAACCAGCATTACATATGGATATAAGTATATAGAAGTGAAACAGATAAGGATGGGTTATACAACTGTACTTGATTATGCAATTGTTACGTAAATACTCTGCAAAAAAGTATATATATATATATATATTTATATCGAGAAATCACAAGACGGACAGCAGGAACAGCGATCAAAAATGTAAAAGAGCCATAACAGTACAACAAACTCCAATAAGTCTAAACAGTTGAACTGGAGGAAACAAAAGAATGCATACCTGTGGAAATCTGCAAGGAGGCAAACTAATAAATATCGTCTGCTGGACTCGGTGCCGTCAAATTCTCTCAATTGATTCGATGTAAAAACTGCCACACAGTTTTGGTACCGAAGTGGTCAATTTTAAAGCTTCTAAAATTTACTTGTGTTACTCTTCAGTTCATCTTTCATGCTGTTCTGCGATGGTATAAGGTTTCGTAGACTTGAGATCGTTGGATTAGGATTGAATATATACTGTGCTAGTTATCCTGGAACGCTTCTTCCTGGGTGGGATGACTACAGGGGGTATCAGCATCGTCACCACAGCAGTGAATCTGGTCCCATCCACATCTCTACACTTGTTGATGGAGTAAGTATCTTTCCCACTTCATTCAAGAGTTTATCCATGATTTCTGTAAAAGAAACGAAAGTTAGTTCATCCAATGAAATATGTTTCAGTAAACCAATAGATATCTCGCTCACTCCATCTAAATTTCATGTTCATCAAGGGAGATCAATATACTTTTTTCTGACCAGTTGATAAATCTATTGGTTTCAGCATCTTTTGGCATGAGTTTCTTGATCTTCATCTCTGTTACAAATTTCAGTAACTAAATCCATCACTTAACTATAAAAGATTAATTCAAATACACAACAGTTACAAAAATAAATCGCCAACAAATATAGAGACTTTGACGTACAATTTGAGGAGGATGTAGTTCACCTAAAGCAGGGACTGATTTATCATTGAAATAGTTGTCAGGAAAAAGTCCTCTTATGTACAACTGATGCTAAATATCGAAGTACGAAGTAGGTTCCTCGTCTGTTCATGATCCTAAGTTTTAGACATATATCTCATCAGGTGCATAATTAGCTTATCCTCGAACCTACATACACATTACCAAGACACACTAACATCACAAAAGACGTACTATGTTACACAAACTCAGAACCTCTACTAGCCATACCTCATTAACTCTTACTAATAAAACCTAAAACTAAAAATCAGTTTCAATTTCATTTCTATAAACCGATTCTTCTTCTCCCTCTTTTTTCATTTTTTTGAAACCAAAACATCGTCGATCCAAATACGATTAATCGTTTTCTTCTTCTATAAAATATCGCCGAAACAAGCAAGAGTCAAGCATCCTACTAACAGGAAATTTCCTAGTGTGGATAATCCCGGGATTGTTGAAGCAATTCGAAATAAAACGAAGAAAACAGTTGAGGAAGCCAAAGGATCTTTTATCACACAAGAGGAGGAACTGGGTCGAATCAGGTGCTTTTCTATCAACCCAATCTTCTAAACTAGGTTTTAGTAACATGCAATCGCTCAAAAATTGGAAATTTTGAAATCAAAATATTCTGGGTTTATCATAATCGAACGATGTTAGTGTACATTTGAACCGATTGTATTAGTAATCGGTTGTTGTTCATGACCATATACCCCGATTATGCTGCATGTGTTTTCTGGTTCAAAAAATTTGAACCATAATCGGTCAATGTTAATACCAACATAGCCTGATTATGTAACCGTCGGGATAACCGTTTTTCGGTAACTTTTTTTTACGTAAGAATCGGATTATATATGTGTCTACATAGCCCGATTGTGTAGCCACTGCTTAGCCATAATCGGATTTTATTTGCCTATACAAAATTCGATTGTTGATTGTAATGTTACAATCGGGTTTTATAACAGTATCGAGTAAACCGATTGTTATAAGAAAGAATGCCCAATGTTTCTGTAACTTTTTCCTGTTAGAATCGGATTACATTAACACTTATATAAACCGATTATAGTTGTGTTATGTTAAGAATCGGTCTTTATATGTATATCGAGTAAACCGATTGTAAACTTTGAATTCAAAAATATGCATTGAATTCCATTGTTGTTTGTCGCTTATCTACGTACTTTACAGGCCAAACAAGGGAAAGCAACAACGTCAAGCCGAAAAGAAATACAAGAGGAAAAATTTATTTGGATTCTCCTCAGAGTTTGAGACCTCGTCGAGAGGGTGGTCAAAATTTAAATGCTTCCCAGCGAAGGGGCTCGGGGAGTAAATCCAAAGCGATCCATATCAATGACCCACCACCTCAAGCGGAGCAACAAGCACAAGAAGAATCTGATTCTGATATGCCTAATGAAGAAGGAGGTGGTGATAGAGAAGTTGCTGAAGAAGAAAGTGATGAGGAGGAGATGAATGAGGAAGAAACTGGCGGCAAGGAAGGTGATGAAGAACAAAGTGATAGAGAGATAGGAGAAGTTCAAGAACAAGTGCAAGGAGGAAAAGTTCAAGAACAGGTGCAAGGAGGAGACGCTCAAGAACAAGGTAAGACAGATGGTAAGAATGATGGTTTAAAGAAGAAGAAAGGGGACCACATGCCCGACACGGAGAATATATTTCCTCGCGGCCCTAATGATCCTATCAAAAGGTTACCCGGTGATGGAGGACAGGTGTTATGGGGATACAAAGATAGTTGGGCCCCGGCCGTCTGCCATACCATAGTAACTACCTAAACCTTCTTATTAATATAAAACTTATTATCCGTGTATTGTTTTGATTATTTTCCATCAGTTTTGTTTTGTTTTATAGGATCACAGGGATGTCGTTCGTCGTATGAAGCCAGGAACGCCAGGGAGTATGATGAAGAATTGGATCTTGGAAGGAATGGAATCAGTCATTGGAGAAGTTGATGAAGTAGTCCAACTAGTCAAATCTACGGGGTTGTTTCCTGCGGTTGAGAATTTGGATCTTTGTTACGACAAACATCTTTGTTCCGCCTTTGCCGAGAGATATTACGGGGAACAGATACTTTGCATCTTCCGTTAGGCGAAATGAAGATAACTCCAGATGATGCAAAGTTCATTACGGGGATAAGCATAGATGGTAAAGCCGTGAAGCACGAAGCGTACGCGCAAGAGCTTGAGTGGGACAAGATTTACGTGTTCACCAAGGAAGTATTCCAATGGGATGAGGAGATGACCAAGCCACAAATGCTAGTAGGAAAATCAAAGCAGAGGATATTCCATCTCTCGAAGTTGAGGGAACTCTTTAGTGGAACAAAGAAACTTCGTGATGAGGGAACAAAGGTGACCAAGGAACGTATCTTAGCCATATCCAATGCGTATGTCCTCTACGTCCTGGGATATGTTATCTTTCCCGACGTTTCCGGTGCCCGTGTGGGAGCCCACTTTATTCAGATGTTACAACCATTTGACAAGATCCACGAATACTCTTAGGGCACTGCCACCCTTGCACACTCGTTGAACGAGTTGAGAAAGGATTTCAGGGATGACATGAACCAAATCGGAGGGAACATGGCTTTTCTGCAGGCGTGGATATATTTGCACTTCCCAATATTTGCTGCAAGGGCTTTTGAGAACAAAGAATGGGATGGTAAATTTTATGGAGACATGTACATCTACAAGAGTAAGGAAAAGACCAAGATGCAGTTTATTTGAAGTTGCGACGCCAGTTGGACAACTTGACGACGACATATGTTGTCTTTGATCCTTACAATGTGGTTTTAGCCAAAGGAAAAGGAAAGATGATTGGGTGGAGATAGCAAATTGATTATTTTGGACCGTCGTTTCACCCAAGAGGATATGTAATGTATAACCCGACGAGAGTTGCAAGACAATGCGGATACATACAAAAAATCCCAAAGGAGCACAAGAAGTTTAAAATCGATGTGAAGAAAACCAAGTCATATGATAATGATATTGATATTGTTCACGACCCTTTACCATCATGTACATATTTGGATGACATAAGGTTCAATGGATATGATATGGATGGTCGATTGAAAACAGACGATGAGGCAATTCCGGGTTACATGCCATGGTACCTTAATATTTCGCATACTCGAGTGATACGAGTAGATGGGAGGTCCCGGATATAGGACAAAGACACAACTCTCGAATTCCTGGTGCGTATTATTTCTCAATTAGGTTTTTTTTAATTATTTTAGCATTATTTGTTTAATGTTTGTTGTTTAAAATGGAAACAGAGAAGACGAATCGGGCACTTAATATGCCAAGCACAGCTAGATAAAGAGTTTTATTCAATGTTTTGAAAGAGACTTGGCAATAACCGCAAATGGAGAGACTTGGCATTCCGATTCAACTACATAAAAAGTGAAATGCGAGAGTATGTTAAAGTTAGAAATATGATGTACCAACATAATCCACAAGCTCCTCTTAGAGAAAAAGTGAGTATTCCGATAATATTTATGCTTAAGTCATCGTTAAAAGTTCGCATACTAACATTTAAGAATTCACTGAATTTCCGCTGGAACGTTTCAATGGGCTATGGAGAATTTGTAATGGGGAAACTAAGTTCATTCACTAAAGAGAATATACGACGTTTTACCGACATGCTCAGAGGTTCATTGACGAACATTTGATGTGTCAAATTCTAGAATACCCATATTGAATCCTATCTTATATATCTAATGCGCTAATTTCCTAAACTATGTAATAAATATTTTTTTCTGAAAGTAAAACATAATCGGATTATGTCGGCATATATAAACACCGATTCCCACAATCGGTTTATTTTGGTATTGAAAAAACTCAACCCAAAATCGGTTTACAACTGCACTAACATCAACCGATTCTGGATCGAGTTTTGAAGAAAAAAAACTAAATTTTTTCAAGTTTTTGATGATGAATTAATGGTAGTTGATTTCAGGATTAACTTGTCTAAACATCATTTAATCACCCAAATTAGCACTAATCAATCAGGGATAGTTTTGCCATTTAGTAAAATAATTGGATACGAGGTTATCCATTTACTTCAAATTATTATTTTTTGTCTTCTAATGGTAGGGCCAAATTAATCACAGTAGGCCCAATTTAGCCAGGTTTCAAATAGGGAAATAATAGTTTGGTCATTTTTTAGGTGGTCCAAAATCTGTTTAGTCCTTTGGGAAAACGCGTTTATTGTTTGCTCCATAATTATTTGAAAATATAAAATGGACAAAAATATCCTTTCGTACTATTTTAGCATTAATTTTTGTAACTTTTCTATTTCCATAATTATTTGAGTTCATGCTTTCAAAAGAACTCTAAACTTCCTTTTTCTTTTTCTTGTAGGAGTTCATTCTGTTTGATGAACTATCAGGTGTTTAGTAATGCTTTTTGTATATTCGAGTTCATTATTAAAAAATAGAGTTCATTCGTCAAAATCAACACCGATTCGAAGTTCAATATCATGAACCAAAATCAGAGTTCATTCTTTCAAATGAACGCCCGATCAAAGCTCATTATTAAATTAGAGTTCATTTTTGCAAATGAACACCCAATAAAAGTTCATTATTATAAACAAAAATCAGAGTTCATTCGTGAAAATGAACACCCATTCAAAGTTCAATATCATGAACAAAAATCATAGTTCATTCTTTCAAATGAACACCCGATCAAAGCTCATTACAAAATCAGAGTTCATTTTTGCAAATGAACACCCAATAAAAGTTCATTATTATAAACAAAAATCAGAGTTCATTCATCAAAATGAACCCCCAATAAAAGTTCATTATTATGAATAAAAATCAGAGTTCATTCATTAAAATGAACACCCAATAAAAGTACATTCTTATTAACAAAAATCAAAGTTCATTCGTTAAAATGAACACCTATCAAAAACAACCTAATTCAAACCTAGAACAGAGTTCATTCTTGAACATGAAAACACACAAAAACACAGAGTTCATTCTTTTGAATGAATACCTAAAAATTCAAGATCTAAAATGGAGTTCATTTTTTAACATGAACACACAACAAAAATCCATAAAAATTGAAAGTTCATTTGAAATATGTTTGAGGGTAAAAACTGGTTCTGCTGTTTTTGGTAAATTGGGTGTGTTGATGAGAAACGAATTCAAACCCTAAACAAATGCACTGCACGGGATTACTTTTAGATTCGAGAGATAAATCTGTAACACTCTGGCCTAAACCAAGAAATGGTCGTTCCAGATTGAATTCTGTCACAAGGTGAAGGAGAAGGGTTGATTTTAAGGAGGTAAGCGAAGAAGGTGTTTGAGATCAGGATGTTGAATTATGAAGGTGTGGTTGTTTATGACTTGTGTATCAGAAAATGATTTCTGGCTACTCGTGTTGATAACACTTGTGTTTTCGTTTTCAAAATAGATTGAAAACCTATTTATACAAGTCATTGAGCACACACTGATCTCTTAGGAAGTGGAGGAAGTTAAGTAGTGGAGAAGTGGGTTTATGCGGAAGGTAGTGATCATCGTGCTTCTATTATGAAGAAAGACTGATCACACGTTCACCCACTACTCTCATTAACTATTTGTCTTTCCCGAAACTTTCTTATAATGGGCGCGTTGCACGCCGTACGTTGTAAACCGCCAGACCAATATCCTAGTGAGTATCCTTAGTTTGTGACATGTTCGATGTCTCAAATGAATAGCTCATGTCATATGACTTGCCGCTAAAATCAGCACATTAGTGATTTCAAGTTAAATAATAAATTATTTGTGAAACCGATATTTATAAAATATCACTTATAATCGATGTACGTAAAGCATCGCTTTTGAATAAGCAGCTAAAAGTAATCGATGCGTTAGAAGCATCGCTGTCTTTGAGCTTGATCGAATCAGTCACGGATTGAGTGTCTTAAAGGCAACACGACCAGCCACCTTTGGGTAATCGTTTGAGGACCCTATGGTCGAGTCGTCACTTGGTCGATCGCTCCCTGTGGAAGAGGGATGATCAGTGATCACAATGATACTTTGATAGTTTTATAAAAGTAAATCTACACCACCAACTAGGATAGTGAAGTTGGATGTACGATATGATTTGCGGCAGTTGTATACTGCCATTGACGCAACTTTAGGGTTTAGGGGTCCGTGCGTCCAACCCTCTTTGGACGAGCGATTCGAGGCCTTCGGTCGTTAGCTCGAGCAGGCGGGTAGGTCACCTGTGAAGGTGGGCCGACAGTGATCACGTTGACATCTTCGGGACCGTTTGAAATTAAATCTAAGCCACTCAAATCAGCTGGCGAAGATGAGTGGTCGAGATCGATTTGCGGATGTAATGTGTTGCCGCAAAGTAATTTTAGGTTTTTTGAAACAGCGTGTTCACGCTATTTTGGGCCGGCGATTTGATGCCCTTTGGTCTTGCTATGAGAAAGTCGATCGACCACGTGTGGAGTTAGTTCGATGGTGAACGCGTTGGCATCTCCTTGATCATTTAAAACACGATCAAAGTCGTCCAACTAGGCTGGCGAAGTTGGACGAATACGATTGATTAGCGACAGTTGTATAACGCCGCTTATTCAATTTAGGGTTTTAAAGGTTGCGCGATCACCCTTCTTTGGGCGTGTGATTCAACGCGTTTCTGGTTTGCAGTGGGCAGGTCGATCGACCAAGAATATAGTTAGGTCGTTGGTGATCACGTTAGTACCCTTTCGATCATTCGAGGGAAGATATAAGCCGTCCAACTAGGCTGGCGAAGTTGGACAGATGTGATGCATCTGAGACCGTATTTGTCGGTCTTAATTCATTTAAGATTTTTTTACATAGCGCAAACACCCATGTTTGGGTCGGTGTTTGAAGCGCTGGTGGATGAGAAAAATAGATTTCGATCGACTAGGGGATTAGTGGGCTCGTCGGTGGTCACTATGGTGATTGCCTAGTTCTGCTAGGAGTAGTATAAGCTTGTTAAATCACGTGGCCAAATCGTGTGGCCGTGATTATTTTTTGAGACTGATATGAACAATCCAGATTTCCTTTAAGGATTTTAAACGCATTCGATCGCGTTAATTTTCAATTAAAAGGCGTGCTGACACGCTAATTTCTTCGTCAGAGTGTAACGTAGCCTATACGAGCGTTTTCATGCAAATTGTCAATACTGACACTTCGGGAGATTCACGTTACTCTGCTGAGAGTGAACATTTAGTCGTCATGTCATGTCAATATTGGGAGTTTGGCTGGGAACATAGCATAGGAAAATACTAGGTTGTCTATGCATTAACAAATAATGCGATAGGTTAAAATTTATAGAATATCAGGGATTGTCGCTTCACACACCATTCTGGATAAATTTCGTAAATATGTTGAATTGCTCAATACATATATAAGTAAATAGGTTTGAACATTCATTACTTTTTAAATGGCATTTACTACTTTGCAGGATGACAGCGCATTAAATACAGGATTTTACACTTTTGACCCTGAACTAAAAACCACCATCAACATTAAGTCCCCTGCTTAGCACGTGATGGTGACATTATTGCGGGGTATGCACTATATGGTCACAGTAAAAAGAATTCACAAGAAGAGTTTCAGCGTACATTACCAGGATAAACAGAGCTTGGCTCGTCCCTTGAGCGAGATACGTTTCCCTTCGGCACACGTCAGTTGTCTTCGGATAGATGAGTATCTATTTGATTGTTATCCCGTATCTGCAGCCTTTATGCATGGAGAGTAGAGACTCCTTTTCTTCTTGGGATCTTGTTGATTTGTGGAATATAAAGAAGACGCCAGCGCCTTTCTCCCATCGCAGAATCGTTTTTCTTCTTTTGTTCCAGGTATCTCATCATGTTTTTAATTTTTAATTGATGATGATTGATTTTTTTTTATCTGCTATTAATCATAATTCCTTTTGCAGTATATGATGGGATCTACTGGTGATGATTACTCTTTTAATTCTCCAGAAAAAAAAGCTTTGAAGTTGACAAACCCAAGGCTAATGCATTCGAGGAGGTGATGGCCAAGATAGATTCTCCGTTTCGTGAAACTGGCCGTTCCATACAGGGTATGTCTCTTCTAAACCTACGTCTCGTTCGGGAGCGTGTTCGGGATTTCTTAGCTTCAGTCGGCATGGAGGAAGAATGGAGACGCGACGAAGTGTCTCAGCCGCCGAGCACGAGAGCTGAAAGGTTTGCATCTCGGCTAAAACGGCGAAGAATCTAGCATGAGCGTCCTTCTAGTGAAAACAAGCATGATTACCCTGTCCATAACGGAATCATCATCCTCAATTCTGACATGGATGAACAGGAGCATCCTCAGAAGGCTGTTGGTGTAGTTCTTGAGGGAGAGGTCGAAGTAGCTTCCATGAAGGGTATTGAAGCAACCGTCGGAGGGTATGCTGAAGCGGCTGCTGAGGAGATCATGGTAGCAACATCTGGAGAAGATGCTGAAACAGCTCCCAAGGATGATGTCTACGCGTATCTTGGAGGGTACATTGAAGCAACTGTTTAGGGAGGCTTTGAAACGACATCAGAAAGGTAAGTCGAGGCAGACTCCAGAGAGGATGCACTGGCTTGTGATGAAGATGTTGAAGCAGTTTCCAATGATGGTTCCGGTTAAGACACAACTGATCTCACTGATGATTAGACTTTCCTTCTGTTATCCTCTATTTATTTATTTTAGATGAACGCTCCTTCATAGTTTGTAGGCACTTCTTTTATACTCAGTGGTGACTGAGTTTAGGTTTATTTAAACAATGGTTCTTTTATTCACGTTATCTTGAGACCCCAACTGTAATGCCCTCCAGTAGGGTTACAATAGAATCTCTCCATTCCGTTTTCCAGCCAAAGAGAATGCGACATTCATAAGTAATGATACGTTATATGACTGTGCACTGTCTTCACGATGATTGCATGTAACCCTAAGAACAATGAAGGGGATGCAGTAATGGAAATCACAGATTGACCACGAACCTGTTTGCCCTTTGTTGCAATCCTCCTAATCACGTGATGATGGAGAAGCGCTTTTTGCTGGAGTGAAACGCCTTTTCATAGTACTCTTGACCTAATACAAATCTTTTGCCTCTTTTCTTTCTGTTGTACTCCTTTAATGAAACGTTTCTTCCTGGTTTGAATTGATGGGTACTTGTGAGGGTTTTAGGCTTGCTCAAGACTTTGTGTCGTGATTCAGGAGTAAATAGATTAAAAGGAAATAATACTTTGATTAACTGACAAATTGAAACCTTAATTATGAATGCAAGCAGTGCAATCATTTTGGAGGAATTACAAATATTGCGTGAAAAAGGAAATTGCTGGAGGAAATACTAAAGAGAACGCTGGAGGAAAAAGTAGCACAACGTTTTAGTTATTGAAAGGTTTGAGCCATCGTGAGTGGATTTTCATGCCCTCTAGTTTGTCGGAATTGATGATCTTGCAATACCCGCCTAAGATAACGTCTGCCACCAGGTATGGCTTATCTTCCCTTTCTGCAGGCGAATCATACTGAGCGGTCACCTTCACTGTCACATCTCCAACTTGAAACGTGGTCGCCTTCATTACCAAATCTCCAATTCGAAAGGGGTTTGGGTGTTGTGCAACCACTTGATCCTTGTACTTGTCGTCTTTGACTGAGATATCTTCTAAACTCTTAACAAAGTGTTTGAAAGGACCAACATCCCATTCCCATCTCCTAGTGACGGTCGGGTTGTCGATTGGAGCGAGTCCCCGAGACTTAGCGGAATGAGGAGTGACTTGTTTCAAAAAAAGTTGTTCAATCAAACTTACTTGGGTTCGAATCTTCTAACGTATGATGATGGGCTCTCCCCAGGTAGTTGCGTCACACCGGCAAGTTGTCGATACGGCAACGAATAATCTTCGGGGTTTGATGGCTTGTTAGTAATCCTTTCAGGTATAGACACTGTCGAAGGACACACCCCTAGTTTTGCTTTGTTGTTGTGCACCCACGAGCGCCCCAAAATCATATCATATTTCGAGTAATCTTCCACAATATGAAACTTACCCGGCGTTAGAGTGTCTCCTATCATTATTTCGAGGTCGACGTACCCATAAGCGTCTCTAGACTATCCTTCAGAATTTTTAATTATGGTCGGGCAATGAATAGCTTCCTGCTTCTAAATCTTTGCAGCTTTCAGGGCCTTGACAGTGACAATATTGAAATCAGATACTACATCAATCAGCGCGTTATCAAATTCGACATCCTTCAAACGAGCGATGGTTAAGAGTTCCTAGTTACAGCTCGTGTTTCCCAGGAAGGATTGGGGTTCGGGAGCGGCTTCCTTAACTGGAAACGGACGCTTGACTGATACGACACGATTGAGATCCCCAAACATGTCTTGACGTTGCACCTTAGAGAAATACAGAATTTCACATAAATGCTCCGTCATAGACTACACAGTCTTGTGAACAGAGCCCTCAGAAATCATACAACTCCTCACAGGAAGAGGGTCCATGTGGACTCCTTCATTTCCTAATTGAAGTTCTATGGCATCCACTTTCTCTTTGAAAATGCGCTTCAACTTGTTGAAGTCATTGGTTGGGTGGTTGAAAAATCTGTGATAACGATAATATTTGGAATTTGCCATTTCTTCTTCAGTCGACGGACGTATAAGAGGAGGTAGCTTGATCGCGTCATCTTGAATCCACACTTCCAGGAGTTCGATGACCTCGTCTATTGGAAATGTGAAGTCTGGAGCAGCATCTCCAGCTTCAGGAGTCTTAGTTGCGGCTTTCCGGGATGGAGTCTTCTGCGTCGGCGCTGTGCGTTTGGGTTGTTGCTCCGTTGCTGGAGATTTTCTTTTCCCTCATTCATCGACCACGCTTACAGAGGGACCAGTGTTGTATTGCTTGTTGATAAGGCGCCCGTTTCCCCGGGTTTCGCGTGCATCCTCACCCCTGGTCGGTCTAGTTCTTTCTAACAATGTTGGTGTCGTCGTAGCCGACTGCTTAGCAGCCTCATGGAGTTCAGAGAACGTTTGGAAACGTAATTTTTCCAGTAAAGCACGATAGATGGAAACCATACCGTTAATGCATGACTCCACGAACTGTTATTCAATCACGTTTGGATCGTGACAATCCAGTGCTCGAATCCTGAATTTTTTGACGTAATCATTTGGATGTTCGTTGTTTCGTTGAAACATTCTTCCCAAGTCTGAGAAGGTGATCTGCTCAGACACGAAGAAATACTTTTTGTAGAAAGAAGTGACCATCTCACACCAGTTTGATATGTTTTTTGGTGCGATGTTGTTGTACCAGGTGTACGCTCTTCCAGTAAGTTTAAGAATTCTTTTAGGCGAAGGACGTGGTTGTATTCGTGCTTTCCCAAAGATTCCAGAAAACGAGAAATGTGTTCACGAGCGTTACCAGTACCATCATAAAGGGAAAAGTGAGGGGAGGAGTATCCTCTCGAGAGAGGAACTCTTTGCACATCAGGAGGATATGGAGGTTGACGTTGGTGCAGGTCCACCGGGTTTTCCTTGCCTCGATTTTGGAGAAGTCGTTCTAGATCTTCACGCGTGATGAAATTGGATGGCTGATTCCTTTATCTGGAGCACTCAGGAGAAACACGAACTTTCTCATCTATGAATGCACGCCCTATTGAAGTGCTTGATCCAAGAACGTTGAAGGTACTCCTCATTGGTTCCATGGGCTGACGCGGCTCTTGCGGTAATCGTTCTGTTAGCGTCTTGAGGAAAGTGAGTACCTCTTTCTGAGTTGAAGCCATGTCAGTCTGGACCCTAGAAAGAACTTCTTGTCTTTCCATCAAATCGACAATAGTGAGAGGGGGTTGGCCTCCTCTGGTTCCTACAGTCTCTCGTCCTGATGAGAGAGTAGAGTAGCTCTAGTAACAGTCGGGGGCGTTACACTCGAAGAAACATTGGGGAGGCGGCAGCGGCTCTGGCTCTGTTGCTTGGAGGTGTTACACCCAAGGGAACATTTCCTGCGCCACTGGCATTGGTGGTTGAGGATGTAGTACCACGAGATGTGTTAATCGTGTTGGTAGGCGGCACATTGGTATCACCGGCACCAACGTTGATACCAGGGGTGTTTTCAGCGCCAGTAACATTGGGGTTCGTTGATGATCCAGACCTAAGATCCACCATCTTGAATTTGAGAAAATTGAAATAAAATTGAAAATTGATTTTGCAACCGAGAGATTAATCTCCCACGGTGGTCGCCAGTTGTTTGAGGGTAAAAACTGGTTCTTCTGTTTTTGGTAAATTGGGTGTTGATGAGAAACGAATTCAAACCCTAAACAAATGCACTGCACGGGAGTACTTTTAGATTCGAGAGATCAATCTGTAAGACTCTGGCCTAAACCAAGAAATGGTCGTTCCAGATTCAATTCGGTCACAAGGTGAAGGAGAAGGGTTGATCTTAGGGAGGGAAGCGAAAAAGGTGTTTGAGATCAAGATGTTGAATTATGAAGGTGTGGTTGTTTATGACTTGTGTATCAGAAAATGGTTTCTGGCTACTCGTGTTGATACCACTTGTGTTGTCGTTATCAAAATAGATTGAAACCCTATTTATACAAGTCATTGAGCGCACACTGATCTCTTAGGAAGTGGAGGAAGTTAAGTAGTTGAGAAGTGGGTTTATGCGGAAGGTAGTGATCATCGTGCTTCTGTTATGAAGAAAGACTGATCACACGTTCACCCACTACTCTCATTAATTGTTCGTCTTTCCTAACACTTTCTTATAATGGGCGCGTTGCACGCCGCACGTTGTAAACCTCCAGACCAATACCCCAGTGAGTATCTCCCAGTTTGTGACATGTTCGATGTCTCGAATGAATGGGTCAATCTCGAATAAAATCAGCACATTAGTGCTTTCAAGTTAAACTATAAATTATTTGTAAAACCGATATTTATAAAATATTACTTATAATCGATGTACATAAAGCATTGCTTTCGAATAAGCAGCTAAAGTAATCGATGTGTTAGAAGCATCGTTGTCTTTGAGCTTGATCGAATCAGTCACGGATTGAGAGTCTTAAAAGAAGCACAACCGACCACCTTTGGGTAATCGTTTGAGGACCCTATGGTCGAGTCGTCACTTGGTCGATCGCTCCCTGTGGAAGAGGGATGACCGGCGATCACAACGATACTTTGATAGTTTTCCAAAAGTAAATCTACACCATCCAACTAGGCTAGCGAAGTTGGATGGACGAGATGATTTGCGGAAGTTGTATACTTCCATTGACGCAACTTTAGGGTTTAGGGGGACGTGCGGCAAACCTTCTTTGGACGAGCGATACGAGGCTTTCGGTCGTTAGCTCGAGCAGGCCGGTCGGTCACGTGTGACGGTGTGCCGACAGTGATCTCGCTGACATCTTCGGGGTCGTTTGAAATTAAATCTAAGACACTCAAATCAGCTGGCGAAGATGAGTGGTCGAGATCGATTTGCGGCGGTAATGTGTTGCCGCAAAGTAATTTTAGGTTTTTTGAAACAGCGTGTTCACGCTACTTTAGGCCGGCGATTTGATGCGCTTTGGTCTTGCTATGAGCAAGTCGATCGACCACGTGTGGAGTTAGTTCGATGGTGAACGCGTTGGCATCTTCTTGATCATTTGAAACATGATCTAAGCCATCCAACTAGGATGGCGAAGTTGAACGGACATGGTTGATTAGCGGCAGTTGTGTAATGCCGTTTATTCAATTTAGGGTTTTAAAGGTTGCACGATCACCCTTCTTTGGTCGTGTGATTCAACGCGTTTCTGGTTTGAAATGGGCAAGTCGATCGACCAAGAATATAGTTAGGTCGTTGGTGATCACGTTAGTACCCTTTCGATCATTCGTGGGAAGATCTAATCCGTCCAACTAGGCTGGCGAAGTTGGACGGATGTGATGCATTTGAGACCATATTTGTCGGTCTTAATTCATATTAAACACCCATGTTTGGGTCGGTGTTTGAAGCGCTTGTGGATGAGCAAAATAGAGTTCGATCAACTAGGGCATTAGTGGGCCCGTCGGTGGTCACTATGGTGATTGCCTAGTTCTGCTAGGAGTAGTCTAAGCTTGTTAAATCACGTGGCCAAATAGCGTGGTCGTGATTATTTTTTGAGACTGATATGAGCATTCCATATTTCTTTTAAGGATTTAAACGCGTTTGATCGCGTTAATTTTCAATTAAAAGGCGTGCTGACGCGCTAATTTTTTCGTCAGAGTGTAACGTAGCCTATACGAGCGTTTTCATGCAAATTATCAATACTGACACTTCGGTAGATTCACGTTACTCTGCTGAGAGTGAACATTTAGTCGTCATGTCATGTCAATATTGGGAGTTCGGCTGGGAACATAGCATAGGAAAATACAATGTTATCTATGCATTAGCAAATAATGTGATAGGTTAAAATTTACAGAATATCAGGGATTGTTGCTTCACGCACCATTCTGGATAAAATTCATAAATATGTTGAATTGCTCAATACATATATAAGTAAAGAGGTTTGAACAATCATTACTTTATAAATGGCCTTTACTCCTTTGCAGGATGACAGCACATTAAATACAGTATTTTATAGTTTTGACCCTGAACTAAAAACCACCATCAACAAAATCAAAGAACAAATATCAGAAAAAAACGTTAATCTTCATCTACTTCATCGTCTTCATCATCTTCAACAACAAAAACAACAAAAGAAAATTAAAAAAAAAAAATATTCATCATCTTCAACTACAACAACAACAATAGCAACGATCAAACGTAAAAATATTCATCCTCTTCATCATCATCGTCTTCATCATCATCAACATCATCGTCATCGTCATCGTCATCGTCGTCGTCTTCATCATCATCCTCTTCATAAGAAAAAAAGAATGAAAGCAGATCTGGAAAAAGAAAAGAAAAAAAGAGAGAGAAAACAAATTCTAAAATGAATTCCTTCTCTCTCAAAACTTAATAATTGAGTATATATATGGTCCACCAAATATGAAAATTACATCATCCATGACGTTCTCGCGTGGGTATTGTCCATCCTAGGACCAAACAATAATTTCTAAGACCAAACAGTGATATATATCTTAGAAAAGGACCAAATAGACAACTGACTGAGTCAACTGAACCAAATGAACTCTAATATATTATTCTTAGGACTAAATAGTATTTCCCACTTTTCAAATCAATAGAGGGGCTTCTTTTGTATCTTCCAGTTTTGAAGTCGGGGGCTTTTCAAATCAATATAGGGGCTTCCTTTGTATTTTCCAATTTGAATGGCTAGGGATGTGGTTAAGGGGTGAGCTTAGATATATCAAATGCTCAAATTACCATTCCAAAATAATACCTAATTCTGATTTACTAATTCATTTTTCTTATTTTTTTTCAACCGTTGCAAACATTCATCATCTTCAATTAGTATGTAATTCGAAAAATTTATCGTCGTCAGTTAAAATCTTTAAAAGTATATGGTAGTGGACAGGTACGCGAACAGCAGCTCCGTACCTTGGTCTGTCAAGACGTTTGCAAACCCGGTTCGCAAACATCCATCCCGGACCTAACTCAAGTAAAACCGTTCGCATACTAGGTACGCAAACGAGGTTCCCGTACCTTCTCGGGTAAAACCATTAACATACTAGGTACGCAAACAAGGTTCCCGGACCCGAATTATCACAATACAGTTCACATACTAGGTACGCATACCGTGTTGCATTCGTACATATGTAATTATTCTAAAATACCATTTCAATCATTGAAACATCCTTAGAAGACGACAATGGTGTTCCTACACATACCATTAGCTTCAAGTAATTTTCAAATGATCGAATGATCAATACGAAACTTCCCAAGTTAACATCAAATGACTGTCTCACACAAATCGTGTAAGATGTTCAAGGTAATTTTCACATGATCATCTTTTAACTTAACATTTAGTTTCCAAAAAATAAATTTTTTTCAACTAAACTCGTCAAGAATATGATGAACATAGCTAAAGAAAAAAGCTTTCAAACCATATTTCGAGAAATAGATAAGCGAGATAAACTCAGCTCGAAATATCAAATGTGTATAATATCAAAGTCTATATAGCTATACGACTTAGTCTCATTAGAAGATAGAATAGAATAGACTTATGAGTGATGATAAGTTTTGGTCTCCACATACTTTTGTTCATGAAGTTCCTCCAAGCTCCCGTCAGTAGATATTCGTCTTCAATTGGTGAATTTCGTGAAGTATAAAGCTCAACTACAAGGTATTAGTCGGTTGGTGGCTCTCTAAAAGAGTCACGGAAATAACCGCAAGTGCACGGTGTCGGAAAGTAGTGTGGTGCAAATACGGGTCGATCCGCAGGGACAAGGTGGGCAAATTTGCTATTTTTTTTTTCTTAATCTTGCTATATAACTGGGCTTTGTTGGGTTTGTAAGTAGCAGTGGTCTTAATGAACACAAAAATAATGAGCTGTGGGATCTTGGACAATGGATGAGATGATTTGTGGGTTATGGACTGAGGTTGTGAAAGTGAACAGTGGGCTGTGAGAGTTGTTTGTGGTGTTTTGAGCACTACTAAACAGTGAGTGAAGGAGCAACATAAGTTAAGGAAACAACAAAATGGAGTGAATTGATCATGAAAACAGTAAAGAAGTAAAGAAGCAAAGATAGTAAACAAAAACAATACAACAAAAGAAACAATGGACAGTTGTGGATGAGTGACAGAAACTAAGGCTTCAATTCCACCACCTAGATGCATCTAATTCCCTAGTTTGATAAACTTATCCTCTTTTTCATCAAATGGCTATAGAGGTTCTAGCCTCAAAACACTTTGAATGTGTGAAACAATCACTAACCACTGTGATGACTCAATTTCAGCTAACATGTCAATTCCCTAGCATTACTTGTCTGTCTAAGGCACAAGTAATCACAGATTGAGCTATAACAGTTTACACAGAGCTTTGAATTTTGACAAAGAGTTAACCAAACTACCTAGGATGCTTGACATACAAGGTGAAAGCAAATTGGCAAAATTCAGAAATTAAGGCATGCTTATCATTAAACTTTCATTGAGGAGAAGTAAACACACAAGGGAATTTCATTCATCAGGGGTTTCATCTCTGCCTCAGAAACTAAATTAGAACATGATACTAACCCTAAATTGAAATTGGATTTAAAATTAAACAGTGAAATTAACCCAATTAGGGGGTATCTCGGATGACCCAAGAACACCCTCTACACATACAACACCTCCTCTATTTATACCCAAAACTATGAATTAGGGTTCCATATGTTCTTCCCCAAAAAATCCCTAAAACAGTAAAATTAGGGTTACAAAATTTTTACCTAATTTCTCTGATAACTGCTCCTCTCCTTCGACCCATGCTTGTACTTCGCCTCCTGCTCCTTTCCGTGCTTCTCATGCCCTAAACTTAGTTGTTCCAACAAACCCTAATCTAGGTCAGTGAGAGACGATTGGGGGTTAGGTGGAACAATTAGGTTCTAGGGAAATGGGGTGATGTTGTACAGAGTGGTATGGTGGTGGTTTGGTGGCTGTGGCAGGAAGGTTGGTGACGACAGGGATGGTGGTGGTGGTGGTTGAGTTGCAGACGGATGAAGAGAAGAAAGAAAGAGAAGAAGAAGAAGAAGTGGTCGATAGTTTTAGGGTATAGGGTTAGGTCACTAGGGTGTGAGGCGGGCGTATCGAGTTTGATGTTCTGCGATGCTGAGTCACTGGATGCGAAGCTGGTAGGTAGATCGGACGGTGATGTGAAGTGAAGCTTGTAGCGACCGTCAGATTTTTTTGATACAACGAAGTTAACGGCTCTAGATGGGGTTAAGTGTTGTAGTGTAAGGCGGAGATATCAAACTTTGATGCACAGCAAGGGAGCGACCGTTGGATTCAACTACCATCTAATCTGAAGGCTTGGAATTTCAGCGTTGTGGTGCTTGGCAGAGACTTCAGATTTTGATGCTCTATGAAGGAGCGACCGTCGGATGCTTCTGAGAACTGATCTGATGGCTGAGAACGGAGGCGCTTTTGTGTGTAGAAAATGAGGTTGTGCGCACCATTCTTCGCGGCTTCCTTGCGTAATTTCTCCCGGCTTTTCACTACTTTTCTGCTCTTTTCACTCCGCGACTCATCCGAACTTTATTTATTACCTAAAAATGCAAAATTAATTAATAAAAATATTTATTCTTGAAAACAATGAAAATACAGAATATGGGATAAAATGTAGAATTAATGCACAAAAGATGAGTTAAAATGCCAACAAAAAGGGATAAATATATACAATATTTGGCACTCATCAAATACCCCCAAACCTGAATTTTACTTGTCCTCAAGTAAAACAAAACTAAGGAAATCCTAACTATACCACTGTCGCTGGTCTCTCGAATGCATTTAGCGTATGCACTAAGCCTTTTAAACCACTAAGTGTCCCTAGTGGACGAGTTGAAGTCTCGTGAAGGTTTACCAGAGGTGTGCCTACAAAACCTAAGGGCAAAATATAAGCTCATATTCCATCAAATGTGACATGTGCAAAACAGTTTAAGCTCACAGCAAAATGGAGATGTCAATCTAGCTATCAAGGCACAATCCTAGCACTGATAACAAATAAGGACATGTGATAAGAGTGTAAAGTGTATCTACACATGTGTAAAGAAAGATCTGAAGTCATGACTACTAATCACCAAGAGATAGTTTCTCAGGCTAAGAACTGAGGTCGAAATCTAGCTAGCTGTCCGGACTTTACGAGAATTGTGAATGAGTTGGAGGTATTTCACAATTGCTCGCGTTGTACATCAATGGCATACACCCTTCCTTGCTTATTACAATAAAACAAAAGATGACTCTTTACATGACTCTTATTTACATTGACTATTCTCTTTTTATTTTTGGAACAAGAGATGATGGAATTGATAAATACTTGAATTTTTTTTTTTTTTTTTTTTTTTTTTTTTTTTTTTTTTTTTTTTTTTTTTTTTTTTTTTTTTTTTTTTTTTTTTTTTTTTTTTTTTTTTTTTTTTTTTTTTTTTTTTTTTTTTTTTTTTTTTTTTTTTGGAAGAAGGAAACACTTTTGATATAATTACAAAAGGAAACAAAAGATTACATGACACTTTGCAAGAGGTAGCCCTTTTTGATGCACCCAGTTAAATTCGATGGTTGTCTTTCTTAATGTAACCTCCACCTTCTATCCCAACCAACCAAAGAACAAGCTAGTCAAGTTTCGTTCAGTATTCTAAAGTGATTGGCAATCGTAACTTCCTATCAAACACCTTGAAGATCGAGGCCATACATGTATTGGTAGATCGTGCGCGTGCAAATTTCTTATCACTATGTGAATTGTGCTAGAATCAGGGTGCCTAAATATCTAGACTAAGACTCCTAATAAAAATACATATTTGCACAAGAGTCAACATTTCAAGGTAAATGAGCTCCATTTTTTATGATTTTTAATTTTTTTGAATTTTGATTTTTTAATTTTTTTTGGAATTTTTCACTTTTTTCAAAAAGAAGAAGGAGTTCGTTTTTAATTATAGCATATTATCGTGGTATCTACTCTATACCCCCAAACCTAAACTAAACATTGTCCTCAATGTTTCAAAATATGGAAAGAATTAAAATGCAACATATGGAAAGGGACATGCTGAGTAGAGTAAAAGGAGAGAGAATACCCGATTTCGGCGAAAGCAGAATTAAAACTCCGTTATTCAAGGCAAAAATCCAACATATTTCAACCGAGATCATATTGGATTAGCAAAATATATACAAAAGGAACAAAAGGGTTTTTAAAATTTTATCTACTGGATTATATACAAAAAATTCACCATACACTAACAATCTAAAGAGTTGAGGATCAACCCAAAAGACGAAGTGTAGACATTTCAACAGCTTCACACAATAATAACAGGAAAGAAACGCAAGTGAAACTGTGAAACAAAATGAGCTACCCCCAAACCTGGATTTTACAGAAGATATAATTTTGAAAACAAAATCGCGCAGTTTTGGGGGTTCATCATGCACAAGGTCTAGCTCAAAATGAACTGTGCTAGGGACGGGCAAACATGCTATTTCCAACTGTGGTTCCTCAAATGTATTATATTTGGAAGCAAAATAGTCCAAAAGGACTTGGGAAGCACACAGTTCCAAACCTAGGTTGGGCATTCTCAGAAAAATTGGTTTTACAATATTGGTACAAACCAAATCTAGGTTGGGTGGAAGGCCAACAGATTGTGACTCATGTAGAAGAATAGGCGCGTCATTATTAATCAAATCAAAATCTCCTAAATCATCTACACGTGTTACATCATGCTCACAATCATCAATCACATTGGCAAGTTCACACTCAGAATCATCAACATCATCAACAAATTTATTCTCATGCATCGGCAAATCAGGAGAAATATCACAATGTGACCTAGGTAGAGAATCAGACACATCAAATATATTTTCATGCATATTAGTGTCTACAGAAGATTCAACTATTCCTATGTCATGTTCATCTTCACAGAATAATTGTACGAATCCCATGTCAATATCAAAATCATATGAATTACAATGAGTATTAGAAAAAACAACATTCATGAAGGTCGAGGGCGAGAAGCCATATGTTATTGAACCAACAGGTTCCACAATATTTTCATGTTCTTCTAACACATCATCATAATCATCATAATCATCATCATGGTAGCATGCATATTGGTCCTCATTAAAAGTGGTGGTGTCGTTAGTCGATTCATGTTCCTCTAAATTAGGTTCATATTCAACATCATTTACATGAATGGGACTAGACACTTCATTAGGGACAACATACATTTCCTCATGAATTTCCTCCTTTTGTAGGTGAAGCAAAATCTGATCTAAATATTCCTGAATTCGTGATGTAGATCTATCGAAGTTTTGCTCACTAAGTCTGAAAGCTTCTGTGGTGGAGTCTAAATTCATGGGAGTACAAAATTCTTCATGTTCAAATTGTGGTGAATGGTACATGTATGCATGGTCATTAGGGTCTACAAAATATTGATCGCAACCCTCAAAGGATTGATTATGGTCCCAATGACTACCATTCTCACAATTCATGGGCATTTCATACCTTGGATTTTCTCTAGATTGCCTAAAATTATGCAAAATATGACAATTCTCAACAGGGTGGTCTAAACTACCACATGCAGGACATGCATAGATTTTAGGTTGCCTAAGAAAATTAGATGTGACAGATTCCTCATGTGATTGCATTTCTAAAGCTGCGATTCGAGCTTCTAATTGATCGATCAGTGATGATTGTGTGAGTGAGGCACTAGCAAAATGTTCATTTTCACGTTGTGGCGAATGATGCATGTATGAATAGTCATTAGGGTTCATGTATTGCGGCTCGGGACTTTGAAAATGTCCATAATAATTCCTATGACTATTGACATCATGGTCTATGGGAGGTGCATAACGTGAAGTTTGTCCACACGCAAGTTCTCTAAGGGATTTGTTGTATTCCCCAACTGTAGAAAAAGATCTATACATGATTGGGCTCAAAACTAACATGACAACAAATGCAACTAAGGGTGAAAATGCAACTAACAGTTGAAACTGAAATTTAACAGGACAATTAACAGTGCAAGAACAATTGAAATTAGGCTAACCCAAATTGGGTGGAAACTTGGCTAGTCCAAGAACAGTTTTTACATCTCACATCACTTCCCTTTTATAGCTTACAAAATATCCAAATTTTCAGAAACCCTAAATTGGAAACCCTAATTTTTAAATTGGAAATTAAACTCACTCTCTGATGCAAATAGCCTCGACCCATGCTTGTACTTCTCCTCCTCTGCTAATCCTTTACTCGAACGCTGCTCCAATTTCCTTCTTCTCTCCACTGTGAAACCCTAGCTATGTTTGTCTTCTTGGTAGCATCAAAAATTAATGCTAAGAACAAGACAGACACGACTAGGGAAGAGGTAGGTGATGGTGGTGGTGTCCTTGTGGTCGTGGTGGAGATGGAAGAGAGGCAGGAGCAGAGCTCGACTGCAACTGTCGGGGGAAGAAGAAAGATTTTGGGGGAAGTGAGTTTTGGGGAAGAAGAAGGTGGGTGTTTGTTTTGGGTCGATGGTTTTGGATGCTAGGGTGTGAAGCGGGGATAGCGCGGTTTGATGATCTGCGACAAGGAGCGATGGATGGGAAGATGGTAGGTGGATCCAACGGCGATACGGAGGTAAGCGTGGAGCGACCGTCGGATGAAGGGATGTAGCAAAACGGACGACCCAAGATGGAGATGGGCGTTGCGATGTAAATCGGGGGCTTCGGAGTTTGATGTGCGATGATGGAGCGACCGTAGGATGCTGAGATGCTTCGATCTGACGGCTGAAATCCGAGACGGGCTTGGATAGTGGAAATGTGTTTGAGTAAGGGTTTTGGGCCTTGGGTATGCCAAGCCCATATCTTCTTTAAGGACAATTCTTCTTCTTCAAGCCCACTTCTATCCTTTTGGTCTTGTGCACAACATTCTTCGCGGCTTCCTTGTGTAATTTCTCCCGGCTTTTCACTACTTTTCTGCTCTTTTCCGCTCTGCTATTCATCCAAACTTTATTTATTACCTAAAAATGCAAAATTAAGTAAGAAAAATATTTATTCTTGAAAACAATGAAAATACAGAATATGGGATAAAATGTAGAATTAATGCACAAAAGATGAGTTAAATGCCAATAAAAAGGGATAAATATATACATTATTAGGCACTCATCAAATACCCCCAAACCTGAATTTTACTTGTCCTCAAGTAAAACAAAACTAAGGAAATCCTAACTATACCACTGTCGCTGGTCTCTCGAATGCATTTAGCGTATGCACTAAGCCTTTTAAACCACTAAGTGTCCCTAGTGGACGAGTTGAAGTCTCGTGAAGGTTTGCTTAGAACGTACCTACAAAGTTCTAGGTCAAAATATAAGCTCAGATTCCATCAAATGTGACATGTGCAAAACAGTTTAAGCTCACAACAAAATGGAGATGTCAATCTAGCTATCGAAGGCACAATCCTAGCACTGATAACAAAAAAAAGACATGTGATAAGAGTGTAAAGTGTATCTACACATGTGTAAGTTATGACTACTAATCACCAAGAGATAGTTTCTCAGGCTAAGAACTGAGGTCGAAATCTAGCTAGCTGTCCGGACTTTACGAGAATTGTGAATGAGTTGGAGGTATTTCACAATTACTCGCGTTGTACATCAATGGCATACACCCTCCTTGCTTATTACAATGAAACAACAAAATGACTCTTTACATGACTCTTATTTACATTGACTATTCTCTTTTTATTTTTGGAACAAGAGATGATGGAATTGATAAATACTTGATTTTTTTGGAAACACTTTTGATACATGTACAAAAGGAAACAAAAGATTACATGACACTTTGCAAGAGGTAGCCCTTTTTGATGCACCCAGTTAAATTCGATGGTTGTCTTTCTTAATGTAACCTCCACCTTCTATCCCAACCAACCAAAGAACAAGCTAGTCAAGTTTCGTTCAGTATTCTAAAGTGATTGGCAATCGTAACTTCCTATCCAACACCTTGAAGATCGAGGCCATACATGTATTGGTAGATCGTGCGCGTGCAAATTCTTATCACTATGTGAATTGTGCTAGAATCAGGGTGCCTAAATATCTAGACTAAGACTCCTAATAAAAATACATATTTGCACAAGAGTCAACATTTCAAGGTAAATGAGCTCCATTTTTTATGATTTTTCATTTTTTAATTTTTTTGAATTTTTTCGATTTTTTCAAAAGAAGAAGGAGTTCGTTTTCAATTATAGCATATTATCATGGTATCTACTCTATACCCCCAAACCTAAACTAAACATTGTCCTCAATGTTTCAAAATATGAAAAGAATTAAAATGCAACATATGGAAAGGGACATGCTGAGTAGAGTAAAAGGAGAGAGAATACCCGATTCGTCGAAAACACGAACCGAACTCCATTATTCACCGGCTAGAATCCAACATTTTCAACTTAGATTATATTGGATTAGCAAAAATATATACAAAAGAAACCAAAAAGTTTTAAAATTTATCTACTGGATTATATACAAAAAATTCACCATACACCAAAAGTCTAAAGAGTTGAGGATCAACCCAAAAGACAAAGTGTAGCGGTTTCAACAACTTCACACATGAAAGAAAAGCACGTGAAGCTGTGAAACCAAATGAGCTACCCCCAAACCTGGATTTTACAGAAGATACAATTTTGAAAACAAAATCGCGCAGTTTTGGGGGTTCATCATGCACAAGATCTAACTCAAAGTGAACTGTGCTATGGACGGGCAAACATGCAATTTCCAACTGTGGTTCCTCAGATGTATTATACTTAGAAGCAAAATAGTCCAAGAGGACTTGGGAAGCACACAGTTCCAAACCTAGGTTGGGGACTCTCAGAAAAGTCGGTTTGTCAATATGGGTACAAACCAAATCTAGGTTGGGTGGAAGGCCATCAGATTGTGACTTATGTAGGACGATAGGCACATCATTATTAATCAAATCAAAATCTCCTAAATCATCTACACATGTCACATCATGCTCACAATCATCAATCGAATTAGCAAGTTCACACTCAGAATCATCAACATCATCAACAAATTTATTCTTATGCATTGGCAAATCAGGAGAAATATCACAATGTGACCTAGGTAGAGAATCAGACACATCAAATATATTTTCATGCATATTAGTGTCTACAGAAGATTCAACTATTCCTATGTCATGCTCATCTTCACAGAATAATTGTACGAATCCCATGTCAATATCAAAATCATATGAATTACAATGAGTATTAGAAAAAACAACATTCATGAAGGTCGAGGGCGAGAAGCCATATGTTATTGAACCAACAGGTTCCACAATATTTTCATGTTCTTCTAACACATCATTATAATCATCATAATCATCATCATGGTAGCATGCATATTGGTCCTCATTAAAAGTGGTGGTGTCGTTAGTCGATTCATGTTCCTCTAAATTAGGTTCATAATCATCATTTACATGGATGGGACTAGACACTTCATTAGGGACAACATACATTTCCTCATGAATTTCCTCCTTTTGTAGGTGAAGCAAAATCTGATCTAAATGTGCCTTAATTCGTGATGTAGATCTATCGAAGTTTTGCTCACTGAGTTTGGAAGCTTCTGTGGTGGAGTCTAAATTCATGGGAGTACAAAATTCTTCATGTTCAAATTGTGGTGAATGGTACATGTATGCATGGTCATTAGGGTCTACAAAATATTGATCGCAACCCTCAAAGGATTGATTATGGTCCCAATGACTACCATTCTCACAATTCATGGGCATTTCATACATTGGATTTTCTCTTGATGGCCTAAAATTATGCAAAATATGACAATGCTCAACAGGGTGGTCTAAACTACCACATGCAGGACATGCATAGATTTTAGGTTGCCTAAGAAAATTAGATGTGACAGATTCCTCATGTGATTGCATTTCTAAAGCTGCGATTCGAGCTTCTAATTGATCCACAAGAGATGATTGTGTGAGTGAGGCACTAGCAAAATGTTCATTTTCACGTTGTGGCGAATGATGCATGTGTGAATAGTCATTAGGATTCATGTATTGAGGCTCGGGACTTTGAAAATGTCCATAATAATTCCTATAACTATTGACATCATGGTCTGTGGGAGGTTCATAACGTGAAGTTTGTCCACACGCAAGTTCTCTAAGGGATTTGTTGTATTCCCCAACTGTAGAAAAAGATCTATACATGATTGGGCTCAAAAGCTAAGTAACTATGTTACAAAGCCCAAAATTTGGTTTTTAATGGGTTTGGATTTTTGGGAAAAATTTGGTTTTTATGGGAATGAAAAACATTTGGTTTTTGATGGGAAACATTTGGTTTTTATGGGGATAAGCCCACTGTGGTGGGAGAAATTGCTTTGTCAAGGGAAGGTGAACTAAGCCTACAATGTGTATGCAAACTGAAGCCCAATGTAGCTTTTGAAATAGCCTAACTGTTGCTTGTTTGGTCGGAGGCCCAGTTGGGCTTTCAAAAGTTCAGTTTTTCTAATTTAAAACTACAGGCCCAAATCAGTCTAACATCACAAGCCCACAAGCAATTAAACAAACAAGCCCACAAGTAATTAAGATTACAAGCCCAACAGAAAAAATGGAAAAAATTATTACAAGCCCACAAATTAAAAATGGAAGCCCACAGGTTGGGTTCTCTTAATGGGTTTAGGCTTACTTGCTTAAGCACAGCCCAGCTGCTCAGTTTGGTTGCAAAAGCCCAGTTGGGCTTTGGATCATCCTAAGCTTTGGCTTTTCTGAGGCCCAGTTGGGCTTTGGTTCACCTCTGCAGTTTACAGCCCAGTTGGGCTTTGGATCAGCAAAGCTGCAAGTGCACAGGGTCAGTTGGCCTGGCACCAGGAGGAGCAGCTTTGGTTCAGCAACAGGTGCAACAGCTCACAGGGTTCTTGGCCTGGCACCAGCAGGAGCACCACAGCAGCACAAGAGCATCAGCAACAGCAGCAGCACCAGTAGCAACTGCAGCTTCACAGCAGCAGCTTCACAGCAGCTTCAGTGGCAGACTTAGCAACAACTCAACAGGAGTTACAGCAAGCAAAATCAGCAAGCAAGCATAGGAGTTACAGCAAGCAGAGTTCAGTAACAACCCAAAAGAAAGAAAGAGCAATTGCGCCGCAACCGAGTCCCCGGCAGCGGCGCCAAAAACTTGGTGGCTCTCTAAAAGAGTCACGGAAATAACCGCAAGTGCACGGTGTCGGAAAGTAGTGTGGTGCAAATACGGGTCGATCCGCAGGGACAAGGTGGGCAAATTTGCTATTTTTTTTTTCTTAATCTTGCTATATAACTGGGCTTTGTTGGGTTTGTAAGTAGCAGTGGTCTTAATGAACACAAAAATAATGAGCTGTGGGATCTTGGACAATGGATGAGATGATTTGTGGGTTATGGACTGAGGTTGTGAAAGTGAACAGTGGGCTGTGAGAGTTGTTTGTGGTGTTTTGAGCACTACTAAACAGTGAGTGAAGGAGCAACATAAGTTAAGGAAACAACAAAATGGAGTGAATTGATCATGAAAACAGTAAAGAAGTAAAGAAGCAAAGATAGTAAACAAAAACAATACAACAAAAGAAACAATGGACAGTTGTGGATGAGTGACAGAAACTAAGGCTTCAATTCCACCACCTAGATGCATCTAATTCCCTAGTTTGATAAACTTATCCTCTTTTTCATCAAATGGCTATAGAGGTTCTAGCCTCAAAACACTTTGAATGTGTGAAACAATCACTAACCACTGTGATGACTCAATTTCAGCTAACATGTCAATTCCCTAGCATTACTTGTCTGTCTAAGGCACAAGTAATCACAGATTGAGCTATAACAGTTTACACAGAGCTTTGAATTTTGACAAAGAGTTAACCAAACTACCTAGGATGCTTGACATACAAGGTGAAAGCAAATTGGCAAAATTCAGAAATTAAGGCATGCTTATCATTAAACTTTCATTGAGGAGAAGTAAACACACAAGGGAATTTCATTCATCAGGGGTTTCATCTCTGCCTCGGAAACTAAATTAGAACATGATACTAACCCTAAATTGAAATTGGATTTAAAATTAAACAGTGAAATTAACCCAATTAGGGGGTATCTCGGATGACCCAAGAACCCCTCAACAGTAATACCCAGCCCTCAATTTATACAAAAAAGGAATGACGAACCCTAATTCCCAAAACCGAGAAAACTAGGGTTAGGGTTTACCTAAAATTCTTCACCCACGTCGACGACCCATGCTCTCTTCTTGTTCCTCCTGCTCTTCCCATGCTTCTATTGCTTCTTCTTCCATCTCTGTCATGCCTATAACTCTATTTCCCTAATTTCAAAACCCTACATTTGAGAGGGTTTGTGAAACTAGCGAAATAGGCTAATAGGATGGATGGGTTTCGATGTCTTTGATGTAGGGTGGCTATGGTGTTTGGTGATGAAGCGGCAGTGGCAGAGGTGGTGTTCTGGTGGTGGCAGGACATGGTGGAGGTGATGGAGTTGCAGAGCAGCTCTCTGCAACAGGGTATGGAGGAGAAGAGGTCGAGTGATTTTGGGTTAGGGGGCGTTTGGCTAGGGGTATAGGGTGTTCGATACTTAGGTGTTAGGCGGGTTCAGCGAGGTTCGATGATCTGCGACAAGGAGCGATGGATGGGAAGATGGTAGGTGGATCTGACGGCGATGCGGAGGCAGGCGATGAGCGACCGTCGGATGAAGAGATACAACGAAACGAACGGTACTTGATGGAGTTAGGTACTGTAGTGTAAGGCGGAGATATCAAACTTCGATGCACAGCAAGGGAGCGACCGTCGGATGCTTCTGAGAACTGATCTGACGGCTGAAGACGCAAGCGGGTATGGATTTGGGTTTTAGGCTTTTGGGTATAGAAGATGGGTTTGGGAAATCTTGAGCCCACTTCTTCTTTAAGAACAACTTTCTTCTTCTTGAGCCCATTTCCAGCTTTTTGGACGTGCGCTCCATTCTTTGCGGCTTCCTTGCGTAATTTCTTCCGGCTTTTCACCACTCTTCAGCTCTTTTCCGCTCCGCAAGTCATCCAGACTTTATTTATTACCTAAAAATGCAAAATTAAGTAAGAAAAATATTTATTCTTGAAAACAATGAAAATACAGAATATGGGATAAAATGTAGAATTAATGCATAAAAGATGAGTTAAATGCCAAGAAAAATATATAGAAATATGCACTTTTTAGCACTCATCAAATACCCCCGAACCTGAATTTTACTTGTCCTCAAGTAAAACAAAACTAAGGAAATCCTAACTATACCACTGTCGCTGGTCTCTCGAATGCATTTAGCGTATGCACTAAGCCTTTTAAACCACTAAGTGTCCCTAGTGGACGAGTTGAAGTCTCGTGAAGGTTTACCAGAGGTGTGCCTACAAAACCTAAGGACAAAATATAAGCTCATATTCCATCAAATGTGACATGTGCAAAACAGTTTAAGCTCACAGCAAAATGGAGATGTCAATCTAGCTATCGAAGGCACAATCCTAGCACTGATAACAAAAAAAAGACATGTGATAAGAGTGTAAAGTGTATCTACACATGTGTAAAGAAAGATCTGAAGTTATGACTACTAATCACCAAGAGATAGTTTCTCAGGCTAAGAACTGAGGTCGAAATCTAGCTAGCTGTCCGGACTTTACGAGAATTGTGAATGAGTTGGAGGTATTTCACAATTACTCGCGTTGTACATCAATGGCATACACCCTCCTTGCTTATTACAAAGAAACAACAAAATGACTCTTTACATGACTCTTATTTACATTGACTACTCTCTTTTTATTTTTGGAACAAGAGATGATGGAATTGATAAATACTTGATTTTTTTTTTTTGTATTTTTCTGATATTTTTTTCTCCTTTTTTTTTTTTGCATAAGGAAACACTTTTGATACATATACAAAAGGAAACAAAAATTACATGACACTTTGCAAGAGGTAGCCCTTTTTGATGCACCCAGTTAAATTCGATGGTTGTCTTTCTTAATGTAACCTCCACCTTCTATCCCAACCAACCAAAGAACAAGCTAGTCCAGTTTCGTTCAGTATTCTAAAGTGATTGGCAATCGTAACTTCCTATCCAACACCTTGAAGATCGAGGCCATACATGTATTGGTAGATCGTGCGCGTGCAAATTCTTATCACTATGTGAATTGTGCTAGAATCAGGGTGCCTAAATATCTAGACTAAGACTCCTAATAAAAATACATATTTGCACAAGAGTCAACATTTCAAGGTAAATGAGCTCCATTTTTTATGATTTTTCATTTTTTAATTTTTTTGAATTTTTTCGATTTTTTCAAAAGAAGAAGGAGTTCGTTTTCAATTATAGCATATTATCATGGTATCTACTCTATACCCCCAAACCTAAACTAAACATTGTCCTCAATGTTTCAAAATATGAAAAGAATTAAAATGCAACATATGGAAAGGGACATGCTGAGTAGAGTAAAAGGAGAGAGAATACCCGATTCGTCGAAAACACGAACCGAACTCCATTATTCACCGGCTAGAATCCAACATTTTCAACTTAGATTATATTGGATTAGCAAAAATATATACAAAAGAAACCAAAAAGTTTTAAAATTTATCTACTGGATTATATACAAAAAATTCACCATACACCAAAAGTCTAAAGAGTTGAGGATCAACCCAAAAGACAAAGTGTAGCGGTTTCAACAACTTCACACATGAAAGAAAAGCACGTGAAGCTGTGAAACCAAATGAGCTACCCCCAAACCTGGATTTTACAGAAGATACAATTTTGAAAACAAAATCGCGCAGTTTTGGGGGTTCATCATGCACAAGATCTAACTCAAAGTGAACTGTGCTATGGACGGGCAAACATGCAATTTCCAACTGTGGTTCCTCAGATGTATTATACTTAGAAGCAAAATAGTCCAAGAGGACTTGGGAAGCACACAGTTCCAAACCTAGGTTGGGGACTCTCAGAAAAGTCGGTTTGTCAATATGGGTACAAACCAAATCTAGGTTGGGTGGAAGGCCATCAGATTGTGACTTATGTAGGACGATAGGCACATCATTATTAATCAAATCAAAATCTCCTAAATCATCTACACATGTCACATCATGCTCACAATCATCAATCAAATTAGCAAGTTCACACTCAGAATCATCAGAATCATCAACAGTAAAATTGACATTGGAATTAACCCAATTAGGGGGTATCTCGGCTAACCAAGAACACCTCAACAGTAATACCCAGCCCTCAATTTATACAAAAAAGGAATGACGAACCCTAATTCCCAAAACCGAGAAAACTAGGGTTAGGGTTTACCTAAAATTCTTCACCCACGTCGACGACCCATGCTCTCTTCTTGTTCCTCCTGCTCTTCCCATGCTTCTATTGCTTCTTCTTCCATCTCTGTCATGCCTATAACTCTATTTCCCTAATTTCAAAACCCTAAATTTGAGAGGGTTTGTGAAACTAGCGAAATAGGCTAATAGGATGGATGGGTTTCGATGTCTTTGATGTAGGGTGGCTATGGTGTTTGGTGATGAAGCGGCAGTGGCAGAGGTGGTGTTCTGGTGGTGGCAGGACATGGTGGAGGGGATGGAGTTGCAGAGCAGCTCTCTGCAACAGGGTATGGAGGAGAAGAGGTCGAGTGATTTTGGGTTAGGGGGCGTTTGGCTAGGGGTATAGGGTGTTCGATACTTAGGTGTTAGGCGGGTTCAGCGAGGTTCGATGATCTGCGACAAGGAGCGATGGATGGGAAGATGGTAGGTAGATCGGACGGCTAAGAGAGAAGCAGTTTGTAGCGACCGTTGGATGTGGAACACAACGAAGTCAACGGTGCTAGATTAGGTTAGGTGCTGTAGTGTTGGGCGGAATCATCGGGATTTGATGCACAGTGATGAGGTGACCGCTGGATTCAACTACCATCTAATCTGAAGGCTTGGAATTTCAGCGCTGTGGTGCTTGGCAGAGACTTCCGATTTTGATGCTCTATGAAGGAGCGACCGTCGGATGTTTCTGAGAACTGATCTGATGGCTGAGAACGGAGGCGCTTTTGTGTGTAGAAAATGAGGTTGTGCGCACCATTCTTCGCGGTTTCCTTGCGTAATTTCTCCCGGCTTTTCACTACTTTTCTGCTCTTTTCGCTCCGCGACTCATCCGAACTTTATTTATTACCTAAAAATGCAAAATTAATTAATAAAAATATTTATTCTTGAAAACAATGAAAATACAGAATATGGGATAAAATGTAGAATTAATGCACAAAAGATGAGTTAAAATGCCAACAAAAAGGGATAAATATATGCACTTTTTAGCACTCATCATCGGTGCTAGAAATTAAAGCGGAAATAACAAGGTACCCAAGTATACCATAATCTTTTTGTTTCAACCTATAGTCAATCACACACTCCCCAATAATCTTGTTGGAAAGTTAAATATCTTTGATCATGAGCATATATCCAAAACTGCAAAGGATAATTGCGTTCAAAGCACAAAAGAACACTAAACTTGATAAAAGTAAAAGTGTTGGAAACTCTGTGGTTGATCCTATTGAGACTGATTCATCAGATGAAGATCTTGAAAACTCAGTCTCTCTGATCACAAGACAATTTAGAGATCTTCTTTTGAAGAGACGTAAACGGTTCACCAGAGATAAACCTATATCATCAGTTAAGCCTCATGACCGTGTTCCACCTAAAAACAGGGATACTGTCGACATTGATGATGAGGATATGCCACATTGCTTTAACTGTAAAGGTTTCGGCTACTTTGCTAATGAGTGTCCAAATCGTAGAAAATACACTGGGGACAAAGGTCTTGCTGCAACTCTTGATGAAACATCTGATCACTATGATTCAAGTGAAGATGAAAAATCAAGTGTAGATCTCCTTGGTGAAAATATTAATTTTGAAAATTGTGGCAATACACACATAAATATTAATATTTTTCCTGGAGAAACTCCATCGACCACATTGGAGGATAAAATGTATTTTACTCTTTCTACTGAAAATTCTATCTCACATGTTTCAGGTACTTTACTTTGTCTAGCAGCATGTTCAGCTAATGTTTCCGAACCATCCTCCAAGTGACATGTTCTTATTGTACCCTTAAGGGTCATGAACTCTCTAATTGTTTCAAGTACAAATATAAAGTAAGAAATGTCAACAAATTGCAACAAAGAGCATATCGATTAGCTAACAAGCTCAAACTCGTTCTAAAGACGAATCCATCCGAGGTATGTAAATTTAACTCACCTCCTAAGAAGTTGATTTCTAATGAAAATGTTAGATCTCTACCGAAATGAACTAGGTCTAAACATCCTATGAAAAAGAGTGTTGAGAATTGCATACATGAATTACATGGTGGACAAATTATTGTTCACCCCAACACAGTCTAATTGTGTTAAAGGTACATCTTGTCTCATGTTCCCGAATTCAAAGAGACAAGAGTTGTACACAATCGGGTTTTAGGATCAGAAAATAATTTGTTTTTTTTTTCTTTCTCTTTTTGTTTTATAAATTTATATTGCTCTTTTCATATCCTCAAAAGGTATTGAAAAGGTTTTACCTTGTTTAATTATTAAAAATGGGGTTAAAATCGATATTTCTACCCTTCTTGGGGTTGTGTGTGTTGATCGGAAGTGAACCCTACTTACTCTGTATTTAGGTTCCGTAACCCTATATTCCTTTTTCCTTCCCTAAAAACTCTTGTTATTAAAAGATTGCTTGTGGAGCTAGTTTTGTGTATTTCTTTCACAATCCCATATTTTAGTGGAGACTTCAAGCATCATATCTTCTGATGGAAAAGATGTTAATATGATTGTTAAGCCATCAGTCATGAAGGAAAAAGACAAATCCCATTCTTCTACAGTACCACTTTAGATAACCAATATTAAAACCGAAACAACAAGTAATTTAGTTTTAATATGTTATCAAGGAAACAATTTCCCGAAGCAATTTTCGCTAATAGTCTAACAAATCGACTAAGAAACTTAATTTCATCGTTAGACCGATTGCATATGCACAATCGCTTATTTTGATAAGACCAAGATAATTAAAGATCAGAATTAACTTTATCTCTCTCATCATGCTCTAATTATTCAGACAATAACTTAAACCTTTCCCTTTAGACAAGACAAACACTAGGTTAGTTAACTAGTTTTTTTGTCAAAGCATTCGATTAGACTTGAATAACCGAATCCTCCAATTTGATAAGTCTAACTAATATCAGAATTAACTTAGTTTCTCTTATCCGAAATCAATTGGACTGAATAAATGATCTCATATTTTGTTAAGCCTTAAACAATACATACAAACCAAAATAAATTGAATTGCACAATTATTTTCTAAACCGGAAGCAAATGAATAAATATATAAACATTACAGCACCGTAATTGAACCGAATTTCGTTAAGCAAAAACACTTGATACCCAAAAATAAAGAAGATACCAGACAATAAGCCAAATAAATTGACACATTTTTTCTTAACCGGAAACAAGAATTACACACACATCCATACACAATATAATGCAACATATCAAATGTACCGAAATTTGTTAAACAAAAGCAAAATATATGCAGTATAAACAGGAAAACGATTAACTAACAAATTCGTTACCTTAATTTCCGCAGCCTCTTCTCCACAAAAATATATATCGTTAAGCGCAAGTTCAAATAAGAACTATCCCCCATTGTGTTGTCATCCTCTCGTAAGAACAAAAGAACAACAACAAAGGAAACATTTACCAGAGAAAGGTTGAATCGGTTTTAACTAATGTGTGCCAATAGAAAAAGTTGAAAACCCAAAACACATATGTTTTGCCAAACACAACTCATGAAAACACAAATTGATTCAACATATTATGACTTTTCACATATGAGTTTCATCGGAACACCTTACAATCCTTTGATAAAGTCTACGAACATGGGCTAGAAATTAATCCCGCTAAATTAAAAAACCACACAAATCATAAGGGTTACATTATATGAGATCGAATATTAAGGTTAATAAAAACCGAAATCAGGCATGTCATAAACCGAATACAAAAAGCAAAAATATAAGCATTCATTCACATGCTATGTTATCGATAACTATCATACAAAAATTATAAAATAATAATTTTATTCATAAAAAATAATCATGATAGTTTTATTCAAGATAGACTTTATACAATAATTGACGTAAATCAAAACATTGATGTCTATTTTTCTGGATCAAGTATTACAACATATAACTTAATCCCTAGTGGTGCTCTGATTGTTCACTGAGGTTTCTTCAGTGTTCAAACTCTTGAAGCTCGTCTCCAGAGACTTGTCAGCAACCACTTCTTGTTTTTCAAGCTTTTCAACTTGTACCTTCATGTCTGCAAGATCAACTTTTGTTTCATCAATCTAATCCTTTAGCCAATCTTGATTTCGAACCATTATTATGAGATTGGTTCTTAGTTCTTAAAAACGATGGATATAGTTTACCATACTATCAGAAGGTATCCCCTTGGTTTCTTTTGGATATTGAAGGTTGTAATCCAACAGACATGACTCATCTTGAGATCCGATAGAACTATCAGATTCATAATCAGACATGATTTTTTATATGATCTTCTTCTTCCTTTCTGTATTGATTCCTTGACAATCCTTAACTATTTGAGCTTCCGCCTTATTTACCTTTGTAATACTGCGATTTATTGGAGGCGTGCTCAAGAGTTCAAATAAGAAATAATCATGGTTTTTCAATACAACAAGAGAAAGTTTCTCTTATGAAGAGACAAATTTCAGACAGAATATTCCAGAATTTCTGAAAGATATATTAAGATTTATTAAAATTCTCATGCTGAAAGTTTATTAAAATTCGAAAATTTGTAATAAAACCCAATTATGGAACATCATGATAAACATGAACTACAATTTTTTAGACAAAATAGACTCGCAGATTATCCAAAATTTGTCACCGATTTTTCTGATATATACACAAAAACATGTGCTCTCGTTTTATGTGCTTCCCCATCCCAAAAGTTATGAGCACGAACTTGGATGAGGGTGCACATTCTCCATACAACTAGTTTGTATCGGAGTAAGTCTTATCGTGCTTACAACGAGTATCAGAAACATAGTTCATGATTCTCTTTGGAAATTTATGCCCAACTTATTTTCTCCCAGACATTTGACCTTTCTTAATCGCAAAGAGATTTGGACCATGAGGAGAAACTGTACTGATTGAGAATTTTCAAAGATGGATAAATCTCTTTTAATTCTGTTAATGAGATTTTCATAAGTTTTCTCATTATGAGGATTTTCTTATTTTGCACATCAGCTTGATAATCTGAAACAATTATTGGAAATTTTCCATGATTGTTTCTTTTGGCAGAAATTGTTTCATTTTGAAAAAGCGGGGATATAACAACCACACCCAATAATTCGTTCGTCAATATGTATGGATTAAACTCCAATATAATTCTGAGAACACCAACTTAAAAGCGAGCTCTATCAAGAAAGATATCAAAGAGCATTATCTCTATTTCTCAATCCAATCAAAAATCGAACATATAGAAATCCTGAGTCTGATTGATATGAGAAATAACTTGGACGGTACCAAAGACCAATTCCCAAGTGTCAATCAAGTTATATCCAACAATCAAAGTCGTACTTATCAACTGATTGAACTACACACAACCTGTGATATTTCAATTATATAAATAAATATAATGCGGCAAAGAAATAACACAAACACCATAAATTTTTCTAATGAGAAAACCGCAAATGCACAAAAACTCCGTGACCTATTCCAAATTTGAACACCACACTATATTAAGCCGCTACAGACACTAGCCTACTACAAGTTAACTTCGGACTGGAATGCAGTTGAGCCCTAACCAAGTCTCACACCGATTAAGGTGCAGTCGTGTTTACGCCTCGAGAACCACGCCGGATTCCGCGCAATTGATTCCCTTAGATGATCTAACCCAAAACTAAGAGTTCTTACGACCCAAAGTCGAAGATTAATAAACAAATCTGTCTCCCATAGATATGTCTATTCTTTATTCGGTTTTTGTTCCGTCTTTTGATAAAATCAAGGTGAACATGAACCAATTGACTATTCGATCTTATACTCCCGAAGAGAAGCCTAGAAATATCAATCCCCTCGCAATAACCCAACTGATTAAGAGAAAAATTTATTGCTGAATCACAAGAGTTTGATACGAAGAACTATTGTGATTAATTTTTATATCTTACCTATCGAAGATAAATCTCGAGTAAATCTTAGAGAGGATAGAACTTAGTACGATAGAACAAGTAAGATCGGAATACTAAACTACGTAGAAAATATTTGGATCTGGATTCACGAATCCCAAATGAAGTTTTCAAGTCGTTAACCTAATAATGGTTTTGGAAAAACCTAGGTTAAAGGAGAATCGACTCTTGTACACAAGTAGGACACAGGAAAGTGTCGGGATTAGGTTTTCCAGTTTCTATAGTTATCCCTTATATAGCCTTTCAAATCAGGGTTGCTTACAATCAAACCTAAGATAGCTTAGTAACAAAGCATTCAATATTCAACGTTAGATGAAATTCTGATTTAAGATTCAAGCTAAGTCTGCTTAGAAATTAAGAAATTAATCTCCATCGTCAGATGGTCTTAGCTTGTTACAAACAAATGAAATATATCTTCATTTAGATATGGGTAACCATACCTAAACGTGTATATTGAGTTGGCTCAACAACAATTAACCGAAGTTAGCCATATGAACACTTTTGTCTTAGCCGTATTTATCTAACCCTTCAAGCTCAAATATGATGACCAATCAATCATGATAGATAATCAAATGAATTCAAATAGAGTTGTTCAATTGTTCACTATCTCAAAGAAATATATATGAACAAATTGAAATAAAATCGGATTAATTCGTAATCGTACAAAGTACTTATACCAGAATCAATTCATGAATATTAAGCCACGGTTTTCAAAGACTGCATTCCTTAATTCATAAATGTTTTAGTTCATGAGACATTACCAATTTTAGAACTTAACCACTGTGCTCGCAAACCAGGTACGCGAACAGCAGCTCCGGACCGTAGCATGTCAAACCGTTCGTAAACCCGGTTCGCAAACATACATCCCGGACCTAACTCAGGTGAAAACATTGGCATACTAGGTACGCAAACAAGGTTCCTGTACCTTCTCAGTTAAAACCGTTCGCATACTAGGTACGCAAACAAGGTTCTCGGACCTGAATTATCATAATACAGTTCGCATACTAGGTATGCATACCGTGTTGCATCCAGACATAGGTAATTGTTCTAAACTCTCATTTCAATTATTGAAACATCCTTAGAATACGACAATGGTAATCTCACACATACCATTAGCTTCAAGTAATTTTCAAGTGATTGAATGATCAATTTGAAACTTTCCAAGTTAACATCAAATGACTGTCTTACACAAATCATGTAAGATGTTCAAGGTAATTTTCACATGATCATCTTTTGACTTAACATTTAGTTTCCAACAAATAAATTGTCTCCAATTAAACTCGTCAAGAATATTATGAACATAGCTAAAGCAAAAAGCTTTCAACCCATATTTCGAGAAATAGATATGCGAGATAAACTCAGCTCGAAATATCAAATGTGTATAATATCAAAGTCTATATAGCTATAGTCTCATTAGAAGATAAATTAGAATATACTTCTGAGTGATAGATAAGTTTTAGTCTCCACAAACATTTTGTTGATGAAGTTCCTCCAAGCTCCCCTCAGTAGATCTTCGTCTTCAATTGGTGAACGCCATGAAGTCTAAAGCTCAACTACACATTCTATCCTAATCTGAGACATAGTTATAAGTAGACTAGAAATCAAGTATATAGTTTTGATCAACTAAACTTGACAAACAAGCTTGAGATAGCAAAGCTTGCGAGTTCGACCGAGCAGTGCTCTAATACCTTCCCCTTTATTTTGGAATCATTCAGTAGGTGAACTACCTTCATGTAAACAGAGACTGTTTCGACATGAGTGGGGTGGAACTTTTTTCCCCAGAAATGATCACCAACTCTTGCTTCTTATTCTTTTGAGTTGATTTTATCGGGTTGGGGTATATTCTGTCTTTCTACTGAGGAATGTTCTTTCAGTTTTTTAAGACAAGATACTTCTTTTAATACTTTTACGACTTTATTTTGAAGAAGTATAAGTTTCCTGTCAAGTGACTGAAAGTTGTATTCCTTAAAATCTTTCTCACGGAATCGGTTCAAAGTTTTCTTTGGACAAGATTTCGTTTGATCATCAGTAGTTGTAGAAGATGGTTTTTCATTCTCTTCTGACTTGATGTATTTGGCAGACTATCATCATCATGATCTGTTTCAGACCTGATCAAAAACATCTTGTTATCACAATCTGTAAAAGTCGAGCAAGGACTTTTGGTTTTATAATCAGAAGAAATTACAACAGAATCATTAGTCAGTGTCATAGGATAAACCTCTTCGTTTTGAGTAAGAGATTTACCAAGAGATTCTGCTTTGACAGTGAGGTCCATATTCTCTTTGGATAGAATGTTAAGTTGAATGTATTTTTCTCTGATCTCTTGCTTATGAAGATTAGATTGCGTTTATTATATTAACATCCTTGTAGACAGAGCTTACAGGCTTTAGGAGCTTTACTAATTCTTTCTCAGCATCTTCTTTGACATCAGAGTTTGACACAAATGCACTATTAATCTCCTTAACTCCTGGATCATGAGTTAACGAAGTGATGGACACATTTTTGTGTCCTATTTGTCTTGATTCTATATATTGTTAGGGCTCATTTTTGTACTTATTATGGTGTTTTATGTGTGTGTAGGTATTTTTGGCCAATAAATATTTTTGGAAAAATCGGCTCGAAAAGTTGTCTAAAGCACCCAGAGGAATTGTTATTGGCACCCACATTTTGGATAAGGGACACCCTCCAGGGGCACCCCAAGTCAGCTGATAAAGGCACCCCTACTCTGGATAGGGGGCGCCTCTTCTTCTTCACGATTCAAATGAGTTTTTGGAGGGAAATAATGGTAGGAGCGAAGCAGATTTGGAGTTCGAGTTTTGAGCGATTTATAAGGAGATTAAATGGCTTATTTTCGTTGGACTGGACATGTGATAGCATAACAGGGTCGCTGTGATTGATTGGACCCAACCAATTGGGCTAGATAGGCCGGGAGAAGCAAACAGAGGAGGTGGAAAGTTATCGAGTTCTGTTGACAACCAGGGACAGTTTTAGTCGGAGTTCTGACATGGAGATGGGTTGGGATTCACTTGATTCGTCAAAACAGGGTCGGTAACATCTTTAGATTCGAGAAAACAGGTTCATATCTTCGGTTTTAAGGAAACAGAGGCTTGGAGAGTATCAAGGGATTTTGGTTGAAAATATGTAAACTACTAGTTGGAGATAAGGGAAGAATGGTAGCTGCTCGATTCCATAATATCCTTGAGAGATTATGGGACGTCAGATTTAACTCAAAAGACGCGTGCAGAGGAGGTTAAAGAGAGACATTCCCGTAACTTGCTGAAAATGGGAAGAGCGGATAAACCGAAGATTTCACCGAGAGTTATCAGGTCTGTTGCCTATATAAGAGCTTTTGGGATTTCCCGAAAAGGTTACGTTCACTTTGGGGAGTTTTAGGAGCACTACAGAGAGAAAACAATCAGTTGCAGAGAACACAGGCGAGAGGTAGAAGAAGAACACAGAACAGCAGTAAGAGACAGTCGCAGAATCCGTGGCCTTTTCTTTCAAATTCAATCTGTTTGTCACAATTTCTGTAACAATTATTCAGAGTTCGCAACAGTTTTGTGTTTGGGTACTTTGTAACAGTAGTTCTGTAACAATTATATTTGTTACAAACACGCTGTTTTTATACCTTCTCTTCTTTTTAATCAACTATTGAGCAACAAACATGTATTTTGAGCAAGTGGTTAATATGAGGAGCTAAACCCCATTGCTGAGGCGATAGAGGAAGTTATTTTTCCAACAAAAAGTGGTATATTCTATTTTATCTATTTATTTGAAATTATTTTATGATTATTTTCCTTGATTGAAAATTGTTTGAATGATTTTTGTTAAGCAATTGTTATTTCTTTTGATAGAGCATGCTTGGACCTAGGTTTTTGATGTTCTATGCTTCGGATTTACACTTGTTATTTTGAGAATCTACTTTTTGCAACAGTTTAGAATCAAATTGAACGAAAAATTGCATGAATATAAATACTGGATTAAATCACTTTGAACTTGGAAAATAGTGGAATCTTAGCCTCAGTGTTCTTTTAATATTGATATCAACTTTGTCAGTGTTTTCTATAATTATTAGTGATTTTTCTATTTTAGTTTTTAATTTAAATCTAAAAAAATCTTTCACAAGTTCGAGAATCGAATCACTTTACTACCACTTTCTACAACACATCACGAAGTAGCACCATTTTCAACTTTTGATTATTCGTAATCTTGCATAACATTAACTGAATCAGACATAGATTCAATTCCCATAGGTTGGATCGCACCAAATACAAATTGTTAGATATTTTCATGTTTGCCTGCTCTGATACCAATTGAAAAGATGAGGGTACCCAAATACACCACAATATTTTTGTTTCAACCTATAAGTCCTCTACCGAATGTGATCATCTATGGACAGAGTCGAGACAATACAACAATTTGGTTCACACTTCGTGTGATCGTCTATGGATATGCGATCGAGACAATACGAAAACAAGATAAGTTGTATGATTGACTATGGATACAAGATCGATACAATACAACAATAAAGTATGTTACTTGATAATAGGTTCGGTAATAACCAAACTCTATAGGATCACTATCAAGTAATTCAGAGTTAATGTATATGTGTATTTTAATATATTATAATAAATAATTATAATGTGAAAATCAAAGTAAAAGACACATCAAGATTTTGTTAACGAGGAAACCGCAAACGCAGAAAAACCTCGCGACCTAGTCCAGTTTTGAATACTCTCAGAATTAAGCCGTTATTCAAAATCTAATACCAACTTCGTATAGTTGAGACCAACCATACTACCCCTAGCTACTTAGTTCCCTCAGTACCCTGCGCCTTCAACTTCTAGAGTCACGCACGTGAATAACAAGTCCTTTAGGTCGTATTCCAAACAGCAAAGGAAGAATCTATTTGGTAACCACTATAATCAATCTTGCTACAAGATTTAGATGAGTTGTTGAAAAAGGCTCTCCCGTTTAATTTAATAAACTACTATGTCTGGTTATATCAGTCTAACTTTAACTACCGAAATAGTCAAGTATAGATTCACACTCAATCAAAATAAATCTCAAAGATAAAAAAAAAAAAAAAAAAAAGAATGCCGATCTCAAACAACTAATCGATCGAATTAATATGATTCTATTTGCATCCCAACCGATCAAGGTTTGTTCACACAAATTCACAAGATACAAAAACTGTTAGA
>NC_039361.1:160507879-160514463 GCF_003573695.1 Papaver somniferum
AAAAAAAAAAAAAAAAAAAAAAAGAATGCCGATCTCAAACAACTAATCGATCGAATTAATATGATTCTATTTGCATCCCAACCGATCAAGGTTTGTTCACACAAATTCACAAGATACAAAAACTGTTAGAGAATTGCTCGGTCGAACTCGCATGCGTTGCTATCTCAAGCATGTTTGTCAATGCTAGTGACCAAAACTACAAGTCTTGATTTCTAGTCTAATATAGCTAAGTCTTGGACTAGGATAGAAAGTGTAGTTGAGCTAAAGGACTTCATGGCGATTCATCATACAAGTAGAAGAACTACTCAAGGAACCGGTGGAACTTCTAGACAAAAAGGTATGTGAAGACTTGAACTTATCTATCACTCAAAAGTCTATCTACTCTATCTCCTACTCTTTGAGACAAGAAGTCGTATCATATATATATAGACTTTGAGTATACACATCTGGTATTTCGAGCCGAGTATACCTCACCTATCTATATCTCGAAATATGAGTTGGTAAGCTTTTCACTTTAACCAAGTTTATCTTTACCATGTGAAGAAAGTCATGATATGTTTTAATCATCTTGAAAATTTCTTTGACGAGAAATGGTGTAACAACTATATAACGTCCTCTAAGAATGTTTCAATGATTGAAATGAGAGTTTAGATTACATAACCAATGGTGGACATAAGCATTGTTGTGGAAACACATTTATGTATAAGTCCTATTCCTTGAACCAAAGTTTGCGAACTTTGTTGATCAAGAGAACCGGAAGAATGGCGTAAGCCAAGTCCGCGAACTGCCGAAGTTCTCAAACCCGAGAATTTCTGCTAGAGTTGACAAACTACTTGCGTGAAACTAAGTCCGCGAACTGGCGAAGTTCTCATAACCGAGAATTTCTGCTGGAGTTTGTAAACTCTGCCCGGTAACTTAAGTCTGCGAACCTAGTCTGCGAACTAGAGAAGGTTATATAACTGAAGATGATTTCTGAATTTAAACTTAAAAATACTAAGGAATGCAGTTTGCCGTGGCTATAAAAGTTCATGAACCGATTCGAGTGAATCAAATCATCTTTGCTTCAATTGTGTCTTGTGTAGTACATGAGATTTCCTTGCAATTGAAAAACTCTCTAACTAGTTCATTTGAAGTCATTTGAACTTGTAATGGTGAAGAAGAACGTGGTTGATATGAAATGCTCATATTGCTAACCTTTTGGTTAACAATTGTTGAACCAACAAGTGCATACGTTTGGGTACGGTTAACAAACCTAGAAGCGTGCATTGCCAAATGTGTGTAACAAGCTAAGTTTTCGATCTAACGGTTGAGAAATATTAGCTTGAATCTAGATCAGGTTTTCATCTAACGATGGATATTGATTGCTTTCTTACCAAGGTAACTTAATTGCAAACCCTGATTTCAAAGACTATATAAGGGGAACTCTAGTATCTGTGCAAAACTAATCCCCACACCTCATGTGTGATACTAGTTTTCATACTAGAGTCGGTTCTCCTTTAACCTTTGGTTTTTTTCTTCTAAAACGAGGTTAACGACTAAAGACTTCATTGGGATTGTGAAGCCAGACCGATACTACTTTTATCGTAGTTGTGTGATCTGATCTTTCATCTTCTATCGTACGAGTAAAATCAGATTGATTGGCTTGAGATTGATATCTCTGATAGGAAAGATATAAAAAGTAGTCACAAACATCTCCGTCTCATTTTTTGTGATTCCGAAACATCTTGTTTCGCTATCATACGATTAAGATTGTTGTGAGGTGATTGATAACTCTGGGCTGTTCTTAAGGAATATAAGACCGGATTATCAATTGGTTCCTGTTCACCTTGATTATTATCAAAAGACAGAACAAAAACTTTTAGGGTTTATCTGTGGGAGACAGATTGATCCTTTGATATACTTGTCTGTGTGAGACAAATTTGTTTATTTTCAAAGCCTGCGTTTTGTGTCGTAGCAACTCTTAGTTGTGGGTGAGATCATCTAAGGGAATCAAGTGCGCAGTATCCTGCTGGGATCATAGGCGTAGGGAGTACAACTGTACCTTGGATCAGTGGGAGACTGATTGGGGTTCAACTACAGTCCAGTCCGAAGTTAGCTTGGAGTAGGCTAGTATCTGTAGCGGCTTAATATAGTGTGTGTTCAATCTGGACTAGGTCCCGGGGTTTTTATGCATTTGGGGTTTCCTCATTAACAAAATTTCTGGTGTCTGTATTATTTTTATTTCCGCATTATATTTGTTTATATAATTGAAATAATACAGGTTGTGCGTTTGAATCAATCAATTGGAGATCTGACCTTTGATTGTTGATTGATATTGATTGATCCTTGGATATTGGTCTTTGGTACCATCCAAGTTATTCCTTGTATTTGATTAGAACTCGCAGTTCTTGCTTGAGTAAATCAAATCAAGAGAGAGATATAAACTCGTTGATATACTTTTAATTGATTGAGTCTTGTTGATTCTCTTAAAAGTATATTCGAGTTTGTTCATACAGACTTCTTAGATAAATATTGGGTGGTGTTGTTAGACCCCCCTCTTTTTCAATTGGTATCAGAGACGGCAAACACGTTCAAGACCTTACAAGTCTGTGTTTATAGCAATATGAGTATGAGGAAAAAATATCTTACGCATACCAAGATGCCTCCTAAAGCTTTCAATTATGTCAGTTGTCTCGGGAATACCTCAAAGGATTGCTCCTTAGTTGATTATTCTGAATCCCGAGGTAGGAATATTGTCTCATATTGTGTTGACCACTCTTCCTCCAATGAAACATTGGACACAATGGCAAAAGCTGAAATGGAGCTCACCAGAATCATAAAATATTATACTGAGTTTATTGATCTTCAGAATCATGATCAGCTCATCGATGAATTTGAAAAGTCTATTGATCGAGAACGTGTACTCTATAACATCATTGAGTCCTTCTCTAAACATATTGAGAAACTTGTTCAAGAAAATAATCTACAGCGTGAAAAGATTTGTGATCTTGAAAATATTTTCAAAGAGGGCTCAATTAGAGAAAAACGTTTGATCAAGACGCATTCATCTGTTGTTGACAGATTTCGTTTTGAAAAAGAGAAGCTAGAAGCATCACTTTCACTAGCCCATGAATAGTGTATGACCTTGGAAAAGTAAAACTCTGTCTTAAGGAAAAATTCTTATGTTCCAACTGTTCCTCTTGACATACAGTACATGAAGAAATATCCTCCAAAAGAAGATTGTGTCGAGAAAAGTTTATATAACTTACAATCTTCTCATAGGGTTGTAAAGTTAAAACAGATGCCGTCTGTTGTGTCTTCTACACGAACCTGTACTTTATGTAGAAAATGAAATCACTATGTTATCCGTTGTTTTGCCAGGAAGAAACAAATTTCTAAACTTCGTAATTTGCTTCTTTCCACTGTCAATGGAGTAAATAGTCAGTCGACTACTGCAGTGAACCTCATGCTCACAGCAAACCAGGCATCTTATAAAAATGATCTCTTTCCTAGAAATCATTACATGACTTTGGTGCATTCTAGTGGTATAAATTCTTGTGCTGCTAATGAAAGCATGTCATGTGCTTATAAGAACAACTCTGGTAAATCTAAGTCTAGAATATGGAAACCCATTTCGTAAAATCCTCTAGAACCAATCTCTAGAGGTCCTAGGCTCAATAATCAAAAAGCCTCTTTTCTTGAACCTTTGGGAAGGGCTGTGAGAAATTTTCCTATATTTGGAAACTGCCAAGGGAAAATAAGAAATACTGAGGTCAGATATCCTGGTGGAAATCACAACTACTCTCTCAAAATCTATGGTGGGACTATGTCTTCCTCTGCTACCTAGTAGCAGAAAGTTCCGTTCTTGTATCTAACTTGACAGATACAAGGATGATGTTTGAGAGATGCTCAAGTGATTAGCTGATTTTCATCAGTTTGTATGTTGATATCTTACGATGTGAGTTTTTAGTATTTATTTCTTTCATCACTGTAACCTTTCTTTTTAGGGCTGGAAAATTTTTGAAAGCGACACAGTATGCAGTTTTCCTGGTTGGGTCCATTTTTTGGCGTATGGCTTAGTCCACGAACGTCCATATCTCCTCAAGGAACTCTAGGGTTTCTATCTAGAGTGTACACTTGAACATATATATATCTCATATATGCGTTCATTAATCTTCAGAAATGAACTCGATGGAAACTGTTCCCAAAGAATAAGTTAACCATACTATAGAGGATGATCTCAAATGAAGTGATTCTGCTCAAGAGTTTATTCTGAAGAAGATGCTTGAAAGGAAAGAGTATAACTCTTGGATTGGAGAATATGTCAAGGATTTAATTCTCGTTCAGAATGAAGTAAAGAACGAACTTGCTAACCTTCAAATGCAGATAAACCAGCTTATTGATGGACAGGAAAAAAATCCTTGGTACTCAAAATATCTTGATCAGGAATCATAAGAAATTTATTCTTGACTGCGCTAAGGCTCGACATCTTGCTCGAATTGTTGATCGAAAAAGTAACGTTCTAACTCATGAACATGGTGTCTCTACGGTCAACAAGATCAAGGATATCAGTGATTCCTATTTCGATGGACCATTCCAGAGGTACGAATCAAGGAAAACTGAGTTTATTTTTGTTGCCTAGTATGTCTTCTTTTTGATTTAGTTGGAAGAATAACTAGTGCTTTGAATAGCAATGATTGTGATTACACATACCTATTATTTTTCATCTTCTTGTTCTCTTTTTAGGTTTATTGGTTTAAATTCTAAAACTATTTGGAAGATGATGTTTTTGCAGTATTAATCTTTATGATTTGTTGGGATATTGGTGTTTACGTCCGTGAACTACGATTCTATGAAACCCAAAATTATGATAATCCAGTGCTAGGGTCGTTAGTATATTAACTAAGAAAATGAAAGACTCTACATAAAATTTGAAATGGCTGGCTAGGGTCGTCATCTGCTATGAATACATATATGACGACTCTAAGTGTTTTATTTACTGAAAGTTTTGGTTTTAGAGTCGTTTGTCTGTAAACCTAAAAAATTAGCGACCCTTTGTGACCTAGCTAAAAGAGTCGTCAGTGTCTATCACACCACCCTAACGATTTTTCATAACCTGGAAAAGTTGCAGGTTTAAGTCGTCATTGGTAGTGTCAATAGACTGACGACCTTAAAGAGTCATTAGTTTATACAACACCCCACTATAACGACCCTCACTCTGAGTAGTTTCATAGTGACCATGAATCGACCACTTGGAGCACCATTCAGACAAATTGAAGAGTATATGAAGTTTACCTGATTGTTTTGAGCTCCGGGTTCTTCATTTCGAGGATTGGTTCCTTCATTTTAAGCAATATGTTCTTCACTTTCATCATTATTCATGTCTTCCTCTATTAACATCTCTTCATCAAACATCCAATCCATGGGATTAGTTGAGACAATCTTACCATCAACACAATCATGGTTGTTATTTGAAGCTTCGCCAACCTCATTCCTTCCACTTGAATCACTCATTTCTAAAAACCCTAGCTTTTCCTCTCAAAACTCCTCCTCTTCTTCTCAACACATAAAAACCCAAAAATAAAATTTCCCAAATTTTTATCCCAAATCATATTTTAATCTAAACACACTTATCACACTAATCAACTTAATTAATTCTTAATACTAATCACACAGGGACATTTTAACCATTTAGAAAATATTTTTTTAAGAGGCGACTCAAATTAGAATTGGATGACCTTTTTTGTCCTCTAGTGCAAGCCCCCAATTAAATTTCATGGCCCCCAATCAAGCTAGGTTCAAATAGTTTAGTTCACTTCAGCCTAGGGATGCACATGGGCGGGTATGGGCGGGTATAAGCTAAAACCAACCTCGCACCCACATACTGCGGGTTTTTTTTATAACCAACCCCGCACCCACAAACAGCGGGCGGGTTTTGTTACCCGCCCGCTACGGGTTGGGCGGGTATGGGTTTAAACGGGTTTAAACCCGCTTTATATTCAAGTATTTAGAGTAACTTCTATTCTCCTTGATTAAGTGAGAAAAAAAAACCAAAACCCCCAAAATATTCATATCTAGGAAGTTCACAGATGAAGATTAAGTGTTGAATCTGTTGACTTTTCGATTGTTGTCGATTTCTGGTGAAGATTCGAAGTTGTTGTTGTCGATTTCTGGTGAAGATTTCTGGTAATTGTCGTTCGTAGGTGAAGAAGAAGAACTGAGGAGGAAGAAGAGGAGAGGCCGAACAGAAAGAAGAGTGTAGAAAGTGAATGAGGGTTATCAATTATCCTATCTACTAGTATTAAGGTTTCATAATGGACGATTAGGATTAGTTTTATCTAATGGTATATAATCTGCGGGTTTTTTGGGCGGATATTAGCTTAAACCAACCTCGCACCCACAGACAGCGTTTTTTTTTTTTTTCATCACCAACCCCGCACCCCATAACGGGCGGGTATGGATCAAAAACCCACGGATTTAACGGGTACGGGTGAGTTTGGGTATCGTGGGCGGGTCTTGTACAGCCCTACTAGTTCAGCCAAAATGTCCAACCACTTCCCAAAATCTTTCAGTATTTTTTTAATCGCAGGGTAAGAAGAGTAGAG
>NC_039361.1:160514637-160568070 GCF_003573695.1 Papaver somniferum
GGGGGGCGATATTTAGTCCACCACTTTCCCTAGTTATTAGCTTAGTCCGCAAATAAAAAGGTGTTATGTCCCTATACTCGTAGCCTTCTTACCCACTTTCCCTAGTTTAGAACATGTTCGGTGAGTATTTTACTCTTTTTGATTTCCAAGCTCTTTCATTTACAACTAATCTATCATTGTTAATGTTGTTTGTCGATTTATTTGTTGTTCTTAATTTGATGATGACTTCTATTCTTCGTCATTCCAACCACGAGGTTGTTGTAAATTTGATATAAACACATGGGCCAATAGTTACTCACAAATTATACGATTTCTTCTAAAAAAAACATTTTTTGCAGCCGTCTTCGGTGTCCTTGATTACTATTAATGCTTCGCTATAAACTTTTTTAAGCTCCCCTATATTGAAATCCTAGTTCTGTCATTGCTTCTAGATACGCATCCAAAACAAGCTATTAGCAAATACAATACAGCTTCGGGACGTTTTTGGAACTTTTTGGATTTTCCCACCTCATTTCTTTAAACCGGAATTAATTTCCACTATGAGAGCGTCAAAATCGAACCGGTTGGTTCCACGTCATTAGCATGTAGACGTCCCTTCGTAGCTTTTAAAGATGGAACAAAACAAAACCTCTCTTAAAGCATCTCCAATGGGACTACAAAGTCCTCCTATATTTAAGGCGACATCAGATTTTTCTAATTTTTTAAGAAAAATGCTCTCCAAAAAGACGTGATATTTATTATGGAGATGAGGTGGCAAGTCGGTTATGATCACATCCTCAAAGCCATCCTCTAGTTCAAGAGATTCTTCTTAAAGGATGTGAGAAATCCTAATCATCATTTTACTTCTAAAAATATAAAAATAAATCATTAGAAATCGAAACTAAATTTGATATAATAGTTATCATGCATCATCATCAGGTTTTTCAATTTATCTGAAGAACACCATTTTTCCTTTACGATGTACTTTGTACTGATATTAATGATTCATTTTAGTTCTCCATAAAATTTGATCGTCATCAATGTAGTCAATATCGGATACCGGTTTGTCTCGGCTGAGGACCGGTACACTGGTACAATATTGTATCGGGGAGATCTCGGTTTCAAATATCGGGGAGATATCGGTTCTAAATTTATATCTATAATTTATATTGTTTCACACAAAATTATATCTCAGGTCACACATAGCTTCTCTGAAATCCACCTCCTGCAAAGTCAGGTTGATATTTTCTTGTAATTTCAGCTCAATTTATGCGTCTCAAGTCATTCATTCAATTCAACTCTGACCACTCTTATTCAGTTCATCATCACCAGCTTTCTTTCACCACCAAACCACTGCAACAAACTCATCCTGCAATTCACCATTTCCTGTAATGCACAGCCTCATCACCTGCCTTGTAACTCACCCATAGCCACCGCAGTTCACAGACCACCATCTCAGTTGAACTGAGACAACACCACCAGAAAATATCAATAATTTATGTAGCTTCCTCGCGTATTGTATCAAAACAAAATAAAATAAAATAAATTTATGTAGCTTCTTGACCTAGCAGCACCATTCTGCAGTCTTGAATTCAAACCTTCTAACTCCATTCAATCACCATCGATCAATAGTTGCCACCGTCTTCATCCCCTTCTTTCTGGGTTCAAATCAAAACCCACTGCAACTGCAGCCGCAACTCTTCATCTCAGTATCACCATCTCAACCACTCGGACCAACACCAGATCTCCTCCATTCAGCTTCACTGTATCTGAATTCGATCTACCGAAAACCCATCTTTGTTCATCGATTCGTACCACCACAGAAACAACAATTCCTTTCTTGAATTCCGAAAATGCCCTCACAAATTACTGTAAAAGCCAAATATCGCCGGATATCGCCGATAAATCGATGTACCGTTTTTCCCGTATCGGACGATATTATCGGTAAAAAATCGTATCGCGATATTAGGATTTCCGTATCGCTCAGCGTCCGATACCGGTAATATCGCCGATATATCGGCCGGTACGGACGAAATTGACTACATTGATCGTCATTATTGATAGGATTAACAAATTGAGTTATAGATAGTTCGTTTTCACACCATACTTGATAATTACTTAAAAGACTTTAATTACATATGATAATTACGTATCACTGTAATGTAACTAGTGTAGTGAGATCTCAGCTTAATTAATTACTCAATAGTGATTCATCGACAGTTGATACCTACGTGATGCACCAATGATCCAAACATGGTTTTCATCGGAAATCAAAAAGATAAAAACAAAACAATCGGGTTTTTGATAAACAGAGTTCTAGAAGTTTATTGTGAAAGGAAGAATAGGAAAAAATATCCATCGGAAAAATATCCAAGTGGATTCATAATAGCAATCTAAATATTATGGTTGGAGATGATCTTCTAAATATTCATAAAATGAAGGAAATGTTCTAATCCACGTCGCTAAAGGATGTCTTTCTACCCAATACACGTAGAAAACACACCACGATCAGTTGGAGATGCTCTTAAATAACTTTCAGCAGGCATCACAGCCAGATTCACCAACTTTGCTAGGAGGGGTACCACATTGTTTGGGGCTTTGCCAGTCCAATGCATAGGAATGCTTTTCTAATATAGAGATCTTGGTGCCCCCAAACAAATTAGCACAGCCCATTAGTATCTCACGCCACTAAATATTTTAAATTTTGAGAGCCTATTATTCATTTAGCTGAAACTGGTAACTATATCATGTTTCATGGGTCAAGGTTTGTCAACTAGTCCTTGTGAGCTGGTAAAGTGTGTGTGATAAGAAATGTTTTATCTCTTATTTTATTTTTTAATTTTTTTAATCCAAAATACATTATTTTAATATTATAACACCTTATATAAAAATTTTGGTTGGTAGCCTAGCAACAAGTTGAGTTCCAACACCTTTTTGAATAGCTACACCCAATCTATGAAAAATGAAATTACCTAAACCACTACTGGCATCATTACTAATTAAAGAATTTTTTAAACGCTTAAAAATTGATGAGCTAAATTACTTGGAAAATAAGAAAAATATTTGCTTGCACCAAGATAATTGCCACCTTTTTAATTTTTTTAGACATTCTCATTAGAGTTGGAACTACAAAGGTTTGGTTGGAAGTCGAACAACAAGCTGAGCTCCAACCCAGACATTTATACTTTTCTCAATATTTTATCATTATTATTATTTAGTAAATTGATGAGCTAAATTACTTGGAAAATAAGAAAACATTTTGTTTGTACCAAGATAAATTGCCACATATTGGGCCAGAATGTTGTTTGGACCACTATTTAGCTATCATCCGGCTAGTGAACGCAGTCATCCAGTCTTCCCAATGTTCCATGAAGTCAATCGTCAAAGTCATCTACCGGTCAATGGTCAAAGTCAATCATCGGTCAATGGTCAAAGTCAACATCGAGCAGCCAATACCAAGTTCATAGGCCAAGTCCTCCAACCAGATTGCTAGTCATGCTGCTATCCAGTCTTCAATTCAAGATTTCCATCCACGTCGCCAACCAGGCTGCCGACCCATTATACATGTTAACTGGTTAACCCAGTCTGTCAGCAAGTCCTTCCATTCAAAACTCGACAGTCACAGCCAATATGCAACCAACAACGAAAAGTCAACCCGTCGGACGAAGTCAGGTCCCGCTAGTCAAATCCGCTGGTTCATGACAGTTTTGCATGTTCCCATATCCGATTCCAGAATCCTCCATGAAAGTTGTAGAAGTTTTTAGACTGCTTGTTAACCAGGTCACTGCGAAGGAAGTTCTGGAACATTCCAGATGTCTTGATAGCCAAGTTACTTGTATATGAAGTTTATCTCGAAATTAGGGTTTAACCTATATATTAAACTGTATGAATAGAGGTGTTCGAGCATTTCTCGGTTGAACCCACGAAGCGTTGGTATGTCAAGTTTGGTTGTCGTATTTTAGTATCAAAATTCAATTAGAGTCAATTGATTAAATGTACTAGAGTCAACTTCGTTTAGGTTATACTAAAAAGTCTAGGAATGTTGAGACATACAAGTGTTACTCTGAAGATCGTGAAGGCGTATCGACTATAATGAAGACATCATCCTTCTGCTCGAGGTTGGTGATACTGACTTGACTTGTTTCCATCCATATCGTTACTTTCAAGTCGTTTAAGATTGAAAACATAACATGCGAGGTTATATTTAATACTCTTGTATTAGACTTGGTCAATTTATTATGACTAAAGTGTCAAGGAAGAATATTTAATTATGAAGTTTAATGTTTATCTTTTGAACTTCGTAAATGCGACATCGACATAATCTATGTAACTCGTTACTTGATTGGATATTGGATATAAGTGTGATTTCATCCTATGATACTATGCTTGATTACATATGTTTAAAGGAAATACTTATACGAAACCTGCTTCGTAATCGAAAAGAAACCAATAGGAATTTTGGTCCGGTTTTCTATGAAGATTTATTGGACGACCAATTCAAATCTAGGTAAGAACTTTGGTAGAACCGAGATTAAATTATGTTGAGAGTCTTAGTAGAACCAATATTTACTTATATTGAGATACATGGTAGAATGTATCCTAGCTTTTGTTGGGATTCTTGGTAGATACAATTGCTACCTATATTGGGAGTCATGGTAGAACCGATCATAGCTTATGTTGGGAGTCATGGTATAACCGATCCCTACCTATATTTGGATACTTAGTAGAGACGATCCTAACCTATGTTGGGGTCATGGTAGCACCGGTCCCAAGAGAAAAACCGATTTCCAACATTCATATATTACTTACGGTTTGTGTGAGTTTGAAATTAGAGTTTGCTAAATAGGAAAGTTTCATATGTTGACATAATTTGAACATGCATTTAATTCTTATCTTTTATTGTTCAAAACTGGACTAGGTCCCGGGGTTTTTCTGCATTTGCGGTTTTCTCGTTGACAAACTTCTGGTGTCTGTGCTATTTCTTTTTCGCATTATATTTTTATATAATTGAAATATCACAGGTTGTGCGTAGTTCAATCAATTGGTAAATCCGACCTTTGGTTGTTGATTGAAATTGATTGACACTTGAACATTGGTTTTTGATACCGTTCAAGTTATTTCTCATATCAATCGGGCTCACAGATTTCTATCTGTTTGATTGCAGATTGTCAATTGATATATAACTCTTGGATGCTTTTCCTTGATTGAGTATGACTGTCTAGTTGATTATCATTGAATTATATTGGAGTTAGTCCATACAGATTGTCGAACGAAGTATTGGGTGTGGTTTTTAGACCCCCGCTTTTTCACTTAATATCTCAAAGAAATATATGTGAATCATTTGAAACAAATTCGTCTTGGTTAGTATGTGTACAAGGTACGTATACTGTAACCAATTCATGAACGCTATGCCATGGTTTGCAAACCGGGTTTGCATACCTTTAGGGCATTGAAAATTCACGGATTTGTTCGCAAACAAGCCTGAGATCACGAGTACAGACAATGTAGTTTGTATGCGGAGTATGTGAACAAGTTGACATAACTGCCGAATTTAGAACCTACTGATACGTGAACTGAGTTCGCGTACAAAGGTTCCGGACCTTACCTAGCATTGCTGGCTCACAAACACAGTTCGCAAACTACATATCCAGATCCATCAAAGATAAGACAGTTCGCATACCAAGTATGAAAAAAGGGTTTCAGACCCAAACTAGTTTCACAGTTCGCATACTAGGTACGCATACTGTGTTGTATCCAAATTTTAAGTATTAGTTCTAGAATTCTCGATAATTGATTTGAAACATCCGTAGAAGAACGAAAATGTTACACATATCACTATCTTCAAGTAATTTTCAAATGATTATTTGATCAATACGAAACATCCAGAGTTAACATCAAATGATTGTCTCACACTGATCATGTAAAATTTTCAAGGTAATTTTCACATGACCATCTTGACTTAATATTTAGTTTCCAACAAAATGGATTGTTCTTAACCAAAGTTGTCAGGTAGATGAATGAAGCATTCTAAGCTTTAAACTCTTATTTCGAGAATTATATTAACGTGTATATAATTTAAACTCGACTCAAAATTCCAACGTGTATATAATTTAAAGTCTATATAGCCAGACGACTTAGTCTCATTTAGTGTATAAAATTGAATGGACATATGAGTGATAGCAAAGTTTCAGTCTTCACATACCTTTTGTCGTTGAAGTTCCTCCAAAGTCTTCAGTAGATCTTCCTCTTGAAATGGTGAAAGCCGTGAAGTCTAATGCTTAACTACACACTATTTTCCTAATCTGGGACATGACCATCAGTAGACTAGAAATCAAAATATATTTTTGATCAACTAAATTTGGCAACAAGCTTGAGATATCAACACGTGTGAGTTCGACCGAGCAATGCTCTAACATAAATGATCCTTACCTATATTGGGATGCATGGTAGAACCAATCCTAGCTTTTGTTGGGAGTCTTGGTATAACCGATCCTTACCCATGTTGGGAGTCATGGTAGAACCGATCCTAGCTTATGTTGGGAGTCATGGTAAAACCGATCCCTACCTATATTTGGAGACTTGGTGTAACTGATTTTAACTTATGTTAGGAGTCATGGTAGAACCGGTCCAATAGCACAACCGATTTCCAACATTCACATACTACTTACGGTTTTGCGTGAGTAAGAAAGTTCCGAATGTCGACATAATTTGAACATGTATATAATTATTATCTTTTATTATTCAAACATATTCCTTGATACTCAAGGTGGTCCCTAATCGAAATAGTGAGAATCTTTAAATTAAGATTTTTCAATTAATTTTTTTTTGATTTTCCAGCAATCAAAACATATCTCTTAGAAAATTATATTAGTTAAGTGCTAAATTAATATTAGATATTTTCTAAGGAGAGATTTTAGAATTATAGGTTGTTGGAAATATGAAAACCAAAATTAGGTACTTATTGCATATCTTGAGAATATTTTCGGTTTTCGAATTTTTGTCCAAACAAGCTTGGTCAACAGATAAACTAGTTGTTGTAACAAGTCTCAGTATTCCTTCTTCGTAGATAGTTAGCTATTATGTTTTTTAGTTTTCCTATTCTTTTGCTCATATTGTTGATGCATACTTATCTTTGTAAACCTACGTGTTATGTAACCTATACAAATATGAATCAATGAAGTAATCTCTACACATTTGTGTGAGAAATAAAACCCAATATTTCTACAAATACCAATATAAACATCGAGATATTCGGAATCACAATACAAAGACGACCTTGATTTTTCTAGTCTGTTCTGTTGCATTAGCATGGAAAGGTCAATGGAAAAAGCAATCGGTTTGGGTCTGACCTTCAATTCTAGGACATGAACCGAGGTGAATAATTGTTATTAAAGTACGTGTTTAGGTTTGAAGAAAGTCAAACTTACTTGGTCGGTCAGTTTTGGGTTTAGGATAACCCAAACATGATCGTGCTTTATTAGGATTAAAATTAAGGGTTTGGGGGATAAACCCTTATTTGTTTACTTGTGCCTCAGTTCTAGTAACTTGAGATCTAAGTTAAGGAAAATTTATTCCTAAGACGTAAGTTCTTAAAAGACAAGTTAGGAAACCCTAAACTTGTAGGATAAGTAATGTGACACTTATAAAGAAGGTCTAAGCTATGGGTTTTTAAATAAGTTCTCATTAGAGTTGCGAGACATTCATCCCACCTTTTGGGGTGGATGTGAGAGACCATTATGGAGGAAGTAATGCATCATTATGGGTTTATGGAATATTTATCGATGTTGAAAGATGTGTGGTCATGGAGTATTCGTTTGTAGGATCATCCTGGTGATGCTGGAGTAAATTATTGGTGTTGAGCAGAAGGCATCCAAGAATAATTTATGTCAAGGTGTATAGAGAAAATCATCTCACTGTGGTAAACATTAACTCGTTTGGGTACGTTGAAGACATTACTTTAGTATGAGTTTCCTGTGTCCGATCACACCGTGGTGAATCGATAAATTGATTATTCAATTTTCTTTTCCGCCTCATTAACATCCATAGATGGAAAGCCCATCGGTTTTTGCATCTACAATTGGATGATTCTACTTCACATTTTTGTCATCACTCGAAGTTCCCTTCTCTTTTTTTTGATAAGAAAAGAATTTTATTAATGATTTGCGTTTTGATCTCCGGATGGGAGGTTACAAATTGCAGAATCAAAGTCATTGAAAACTTTAATTGAGATTCTAGTTTCTCTAGCTGACCTAGCAATAGCATTTGCTACTTGGTTGTCATCTCGAATTATATAATCAAAAGTACATAAAGCAAAAGCGGAGCTTAAATGTTTTATCTCCTTTATTATATTCCTATTCTCCCACTGGATGAGAAGTGAATGACCGTTTATGGATTGTATCACGAGCTTTGCATCTGCCTCTATCTGGATCCTTGTATTATTCAAGCTTTTTTCCCATAATAACGCCTCACGTATAACCATACACTCCACGACCTCTGGACTTAGTGCTCCATTTCCATAGGTTCCTTTGGTGCCAATGCAATGACCTGTAGAATTACGCAGCACAATGCCAGTGCAAAATTGGTTAGAATCTTAATCAAAAGAGCCATCTATATTGTATTTCAATATGCTTTCTAAAGGAGGTTTCCATCTGGATATCTTAGGGTTTGTTATAACAGCAGTGTAAGATTCATGCATATTAGAAGCAAGATGGTAACGAATTTTACGTATTGAAGTAAAAGGGTTAAGATTATCTCCCTGAAAAACCACATCATAACGATCCTTCCATATTATCCATGCGCCAATCATCAGAGTATAAAGCCATTTATCATCCTTAGTTTTATTATATTGAAAAAACCAACTTGTTACCCATTCTGATACAGAACTGCAGTTTGCTCTGACGGTGTCTATATTGATATTAATACCCCTCTAGACTGCTCTGGCATGTCTGCATTTCATAAGGATGTGTTCAATTGTTCCTTCATTGTGGCCACAAATATCATTGCTCTCTTTTATTTAGATGAGTGAAGTCCTCTTATGCATTTCCATGCAAAGAGTTTAATCCTTTGTGCAGCTTTGCATCTCCAGAGTGTTTTCCATACTTTCCTCTCTTTTGTTCTTCCTTCTACCTGGACATCACTATCATTATAAGACAACAGTTTGTAAGTGCTTTTTACAGAGAAAACTCCATCTTTTATAGGCATCCAAATCATGATGTCTTCTTTGTTGTTGTCTATAAAGAGAGATTGGATTTCAAGGGAAGTGTTAGCATCAAATAAGAAACTAATTAGTTGAGTGTTCCAATGAGCTGTTCAGGAACCATTAACTCTTCCACAGATTCATAAAACCTATGATGATCATTTTGAGGAGAAGGTGGATGAAGCATACCAGGAATCCATCTGTCCCTCCATATTTTGTTTTTCTCCCATTATTGATTTCCATGAAAAAGTTATGCTGAACAATCTTTAGACCTTTAGAGATTCCATTCCAGACATAAGAGCAATTTTTTGTTGTAACAACTTGATGAAGTAAATCTCCATTTTTGAAGTATTTGCTTGATAGAGTTCTAGCCATTAAAGTGTCAGATTCACTGCAAATTCTCCAAGCCAATTTGGTGAGGAGAGCCAAATTTAGCTTTTCAAGGTCCCAAAAAGCAAGTCCACCCATTTCAGTTGGTCTGCAAATACTCATCCATGTTGTAGGATTATGTCCCCTTCTAGGATGATGTCCCCAAAAGAATTTCCTCTCAATGGCTGTTAGTTGCTGGAGAAGATTAGAAGGTAATTTAAAGGTTCCCATTTGATATATGGGAACAACATTGAGAACATGCTTAATCATTGTACCTCTTCCTTCCTGTGAAAGAGAGATAGATGACCAAGTGTTAAATCTGCTCTCAAAATTTTCTTTAATACTTTTGAAGGATTCTTGCTTTGAGTGCCCAATAATTAATGGTGACCCCAAGTACTTATCTTTAGAATTCATGCTTTTGACTCCCAGTATTTGCTTTATTGTGTCTGCTACATCTGGTTTGGTTTTCTTGCTGAAGTATACTGCACTTTTCTCAAAATTGATGACTTTTCCTCATTGAGAGCTAAAGTGTTGTAGTAGCTCCAATAAGTTGTTGACTGTGGTGACATTTGCTTGAGTAAAGATCAAGCAATCATCTGCAAAAAGTAGATGATTAATGGCTGGCGCTAAGGCAGCCACTTTAATTCCTTTGATTCTATTTTCTTGTTGTGCTTCTATGAGTTGTCTTGAGAGAAACTCCATGACAAGAATAAATAGGTATGGTGATAAGGGATCACTCTGCCTAATGCCTCTTGTTGGTGTAAATGCTTCACAATGAGACCCACTAAGCATCACTGAAAGTTGTGTTATGATGTTGCATTGTTGTATAAGATCACAAAAATCATCATTAAAACCAAAATAAGAAAGAACTTTGATTAAAAAAGACCACTCCAACCTGTCGAAAGCCTTTGACATGTCTAGCTTAAGTGCCATCCATCCATTCTCACCTCTTTTTTTCTTCATTAAGTGAATAATCTCTTGAACAAGAACTGTATTATCACTAATAAGTCTCCCTCAAAGTTCCCCTCCGCAACCCAACAATAGGTGTTTTAATTAAGCAAAATGCAAAACAACTTTAGGGCTTTTATGGAAATTTTTGGATTGGTCGGCCCGCCCACACGAAAATTTGAACGGTTCTTCTTTATGCTCCACGTCATTTACCTGTGGACGTCATTTTTTAGATTGACACACAAAACAAAACAAATAAAATCCCCTCTCTCTTCCTTAAAATTCAATTCAAAAGTTTTAAAAGACTTTTAGCAGGCATCAGTCACATCCACCAAAACCACTAACAGGGATACCAGATTTGTTTGGGGTGTGCCAACCCGATGCATAAGGAAAACCTTTGTCTTATCTAAATTTCGGTGCACCCTCAATCAAATTGGTACAGCCCATTAGTAGCTATGCACATTCACACCACCAACCAAGTTCCCAGAGTAATGGGCTTTTGACGCCTGAAATTGGTAATTATATCGAGTTTCAAGGGCTAAAGTTCTGTGTCACATCGTGCCTGTGAGCTGGTAAAGTGACGTGGACATGGTAGAACATTCTTCATCTTCTTCTTCTTGGGCTTTAGAGAGAGTCACGTGAAGTCAAGTCCGCGTCTTTCATTCCTCTGTGTTTTTTTTTAAAGTCTGTTCTGTTCTTCTGTTGCATTAGCATGGCAAGGTCAATGGAAGAAGCAATGGGTCTGGGTTTGATTTCCAGGACATGCAGTATTTCAAAATGCATCATCTTCTTTCTGATTTTGGTGTTCCATCCCACAACTGGTTTGTTCTCACTTCTCATTCTCCATTTTTAAGTTTCTGGTCCTGTTTGATTTAATTTTCTAGGTTTTATATCTCAGTTTGTTAATGGGGTTTTGCTGGATATTTTAATGATGATTCTTTTTCTTTGCCTTTTTTTCTCCTGAAATTTTGACCATTTCTTCTGCTCATTTTTCTTGATCATCTAATCATGTTAATGGGTTCTCACTTATTTCCTTTTTTTTTTCATGTAATTCCTGAAATGGGTGATTTGATTTCAATATTATTGGTCTAATCCATTAAAAAGTTTGCAATTTTACTCTTAGATTACTAAGATGTAACAGAGTTTAAAGTAATTTCTTCAAGCTTTTCCCAGATACTTAGAGAGATAGATGTTTATAGAGTTCTAAATATGCTTTTGATGGTTGGTGGTTTAAGTCAAAGGCTCAAAGCCATTAGTTTGTCGTTTGATGTTTGTTAAGTTTCTCCTTAAGCAGTTATGAGGAAGTGCCTTCTTCCCATAATTGGAACATTTAACATTGATCTTACTGGAATTAATGTAGATGGCTAGATGCTGTATATCTACCATATGCAAAAATGGAAAATCCAATAGCAAAATGGAAATATTAGTTGAATGGCATAGAGAGAGTTCACCATTACTGATTAAAGATGAATAGATTGTTTGTTCATGCATGTACATTTCCAGTGTATTCTAAAAACTTCATCGTTTGATTATTCCTTCGTATTGTTGTTTAAGGTTTGAATTTGTTGTTTTTGCTGGTTTGTCGTATCTGTTATCTCAATAGCTTTTGATTTTGTTTTCGTTGTTTCAGAAGCTTACGATTCTCTTGATCCAAATGGAAATATCACGATAAAGTGGGATATCATGAGCTGGACTCCAGATGGATACGTTGTAAGTATATTATCCAACTAGTACATTTTACTGAAACTTTTCAATCCATGCTCAAGAGAATGATGTATCGCTACCGTGTTTTGGATTTTGCTCAACACTTTTCATCCAATGTGTTAATATACTCCATTGTTTGACTGCATTTCCATGTTTCTCACAAGTATTATGAGCGTTGATTGAAGTTGAAGACGGAACAAATTGAACATTTTCGAATTACAATTTTAAGTCATTTCATCAATTGTTAAACTAAACTTGTTTATTTAGTCTTCCTGTCCCTGAGTTCCATATAATTATCAACCAATTCCATGTTCCTTCCAACTGTCTTACCAAATTCGACTAGAATTTAAGTTAGAAAATGTCGTGGTTCTTAAGTAGTAGTTTTAAGCAATGTTGATATACACATGGAAACCCCATGTTCCTTCATATCGATGTAAGTTGATGTAACTTAAGTTTACTGCGACAGTGATTTGAAGTGTTATGTACACTTACAATCATATAAACAATTATAATATTTCAATTCAGACATGCCAGAGACAGCCCGTTGTATCGTTTATTCCCTTGCACATACTGGTGGACATGGAAGTCTACCATATATCTTTGTGTGTATGGTAGTTTTTCTTTTGTCATCATATATTATCTCAAAGTTAATCTTTGCACAAATGGATACTAGATTTGTTGTTTCTCTTCCCTCTTGTGGCCTCTAATTATCTGTCACCTTTGTATTGGAATGGAAGGCGGTCGTATCAATCTTCAACTTCCAGAAATATCGTCATATCCAAGCCCCTGGATGGACATTGGGATGGACATGGTATAAAAAAGAAGTGATTTGGAACATGGTGGGAGCTCAAACAACAGAGCAGGGTGATTGTTCGAGATTCAAAGGGAACATCCCTCATTGTTGTAAAAAGAAGCCAGAGGTTGTGGATTTGTTGCCAGGAACTCCGTACAACCAAATGGTAGCAAATTGCTGCAAAGGAGGAGTAATAAATTCATGGGTTCAGGATCCAGGTAATGCAGTTAGCTCTTTCCAGATTGTTGTTGGTTCTTCAGGCACTTCCAACAAAACTGTGAGAGCACCAAGGAATTTCACATTGAGTGCACCTGGACCTGGATATACTTGTGGACCTGCAAGGATTGTCCGACCAAGTAAATTCAAATCGGCTGATCAGAGGAGAGAAACTCAAGCTTTGTGTAAGTTCCTTGTTGTATTGTGTTCAAAATGATCTCTCATCTATTTTTTTCGCTTTCTTATTTACTGCCTTTTCTGGTTTGCAAGACAATCTCAGAATATAAAAACTTGAGTTGGGTTAATAATTCTTTCTGCATACAACATTTTGAATGCCCCGTGTTTTTTTTTATCTAATAACATTTATCGTTTGTGACAGGGACATGGAACGATACCTGTACATACTCTCAATTTCTCTCCCAAAATGCTCCTGCATGCTGTGTTTCTCTCTCCGCCTTTTATAATGAAACAATTGTCCCATGTCCAACATGCAGTTGTGGCTGCCAAAATAATATAACTCATCCAGGAAGTTGCGTGGAGTAAGTCTCGTACCGTATTTAGCATCCTCTCAAGTGTGCAATCTATGCGGTGTTTCTCCTCTTGTCAAGTTTCTGAGGTTAAGAATAATGACCCAAGTTTTTCTTTTTTGTATTGGTTTACAGGGGAGATTCGCCGTATTTAGCATCCGCTCTTGCACGTCCTGGAAAAAATAGTTTCACACCTTTAGTAGAATGTACAAGCCACATGTGTCCCGTTCGCATTCACTGGCATGTGAAGACCAACTATAAAGAGTATTGGCGGGTGAAGGTCACGATTACTAATTTTAATTACAGGATGAACTATACACAGTGGAATTTAGTTGCTCAGCATCCAAATTTTGATAATCTCACACAAATATTCAGCTTCAACTACAAAAGCTTATCTACTTACGGATCCATAAGTAAGTTCAATCTTAAGTTTCCATAAACCCCTGTCTAAATCCTGAGCTACTTTCGGGAAAATATTATAAATGTTCATATCTTCTACTAAGGAAATTTCAAAACTTCGGGCATAAGTATTCTTAATTAACATGAATGCTCTGAATGTGAATCGGAATCTCTTGAGTATCTGTTTGGTAAACTAGAATTTATCTGTTTTGGCAAACAGATGATACGGCAATGCTATGGGGGATAAAATTCTACAATGAATTGCTCTTGCAAGCAGGGCCTATGGGAAATGTACAGTCAGAGTTTCTTTTTAAAAAGGACAAGGCAAGTTTTACCTTTGACAAAGGGTGGGCTTTTCCTCGGCGGATTTATTTCAATGGTGATAATTGCGTCATGCCACCCCCTGATGCCTACCCATGGCTGCCAAATTCTACTTCCAGAGCACTTATTCCTTTGATTCAAATAGTTTCAGCTTTCTTGGCTGCTTTTGCATTCTTAATATCTGCAGTCTGATGAAAGAAGAAGAAGGTTTTGTTTTTGACAAGTACATCATGTCAGCTGAAGCTTATGGAAAAATATCAGAAGATTGCTTGTGCGCCTGCTATGTTGAGACCTCTTCCACATGTGCGGCCAGGTTAAGTTATCACGTTTAATTTCAGTGTCCATATGTTTACCTAGAGCAGTTGTGTTGATAATAATATATACATATGTGTAGCTGCATCTGATTGTACACATTTCGTGATCAACTTCATTGATCTAAATTAACGCTCCAGACTCCAGAGTATCTACCCTTTAATGTATACCATTATCTGCCAGACACGAATAGAGATCCCCGCAATTTCTACCTTGATACTCCTTTATTGATAATAATATTTTCTGCCTGCATGTCTTACGCTGCTAAGGTCTGGAGAGTTGCGTCTCCACATTCATCTCTATATAATATAAGAGGAGGTGCTGGTTTCATTTTAGTCATGCCTGAAATGGGTTTTTTGTGCCTGGTCTTTTTTGATGGCTGATCGGAAATGGGAGATTGAAGTCCCAGATACAGTTGGAATATGTGGTCGGGTAAATATGTATAGCTGTTTCTATTTTCTTTTATTTTCAAGCTCTTGAAAATGAAAAGATGAAAAAAAAAATAAGTAAGAAACTGATTTATTTTCCCGTACCACCTATTCCTATTGTTTCTGTGATTTTCTCCCCTTTCTCGTCATACTCCTCGTATCTGCGGATGAAGCATGCTTGTTGCCGGTGGTACAGTATTGCCGCCGGTGGTTCAATACACATCGGACAGAAAGATCCGATTCTCCTAATCGCCGGATTTTTTAAATGGTAACTTGGCACCAACTACGTAATACTCCCTCCGTACCACATATATAGGCGGAGGGGACCAATTCTCTTAATTAAAAAAATTGCATTGATTTCCTCATTTTCCTTATCTTTTTTTATTTTATCCTTTATTCTATTCTCAACACAATTTTTCATACACAATAAATGAAGATATGTAGAAGAAATTTCATCTTGTAAAATAAGATTCCGTCTACTTAGTGGTACAAATAAAATCCAAAATTCCGCCTATATAATAAGTACGGAAGGATAATTTTTCGCACGATCTGAATATTTATTTTCGCACGATCTGATTTTCGGACGATCTGATAATTTTTCGCACGATCTGATTTTCGCACGATCTGAATATTTATTTTTCTTAATAAAAAAGTTAGAATAATTTTTCCTTTTCCTTTTTTAGTTTTTTTAATGCTGTTTGACCATTTGAATTTTTTTTCTCTTCTGTTTATGGTACCAAAAGAAAATATTCTTTTATTCTCCAATAAATAAACGAATAAGAATAAATCTTAATTTGTAATATTGCTGTTGGATTATCGTGACGACAGAGATTATATTTTTTAATTTTCATTTTTTTTATTATTATTAATAAAATAAAATTATCGTTTTTCAGTGGTCAACCTTGAAAAAACTCGTAACGCGTAGTTCCTGATATCCCGTCACGCGCATGATCCGACGGCCGAATATTAAATTAGTTCACCCCAAATAAAAAAATACTATTTTTTTTTTTTTTTTTGGGAATAGATGTGCACCGCACCGGTTTGCAACCACAGCCAATGGATATGCAGCTGTTTGAGGGAACCAACCATTTGTAGTTGTTTGAGGGCACGTTTTGTCAAGATCATGGTACTTTAAGACTGGTTGGACAACCTGGGATAGTATGGGACAGGTAGGGTTTGAGCCGGTTCGAGATGTAGATTGGTCACAAATGTTAATGGGTATCTAAGTAATTTACTTTTACCGTTGTCGCCCTAATGTGAAGGAGGTTTATAAATGCCCCCATCTCCCCTTGACACTTCCTTCAACTTTTTCTTTTCTCAGCCGTTCTCTTCTTCCTCTTCTTCTTTATTTATACTGATCAGAAGTTTCATGAGTAGCAGATTCGTAAGTTAGGGTTTCAGTAGTTGTAGTAGAAAAGATGAGAGATGAGTATGAAAGGTAGCTTGATCTTTCGGAACCTTTCGGTATGGGTGTGTTGGAATGGAAAATGATGGGAAGGATAAAATCAAATCCCTTTCCGAGTCCGCCCATACCGAAGGTTTCCGATGGTTACTTCCTTTCGTTTATTCCATCTCATGATACTGTTTATTCAACTCAAATCTTCAGATCTATCATCTTTTCTTGTTTTTTTTTTGGTTTATTTTGTGTTTTTTTTTGCTACTAAGATTTCATGACTGTGGATCAAAAGGCCTTTGTTTGATGTTTTCTGATCAAAAACAGACTTAAAAGATTGTTTAAGTTGAACACAAATGAGTCATTGAACTTCACTAGTGAACCAGTTATCACAGAACTAGTATGACTAAAGAAAGATTTCTGCTGCTGTCTTGATGTAGTAGCTTTATCTTCAGATCTATCATATCTTAATTTTTATGTTTTCTTTTTCTATTTTTTTCTAAAGATTTCATGACTGTGGATGAACAAGTAAAAAAGGCCTTCGTTTCATGGTTTGTGATCATAAAACAAACGTAAGATTTCATGATCTGTAGATCAGAAGTAGAAATGACCTTAGTTTAATGGTTTTTAGTTTGACTGTCAATAGATGAGCCACAGCCCAAATGAGTCTTCAGACTTCAGAATACAGAAAATTGATAATATTAATCACTCATTGATCTTTACTGGGGAAAAACAGATAACCAGCAATCACAGAAATGACAGCTATGGCCAACCAGTATTTGAAAGCTGATGATGATTCTGTAGACTTTTGAGTGACTTGATCGGTTTGATGCTGTCTGGTTGTTGTAGCTTTTTCTTGTTGCTGTTGTGGAACTGAAGATGGGTCTAGTTCTCCCATCAAATAGGTCTCCATTAATTCTCTTGCGCTTTTACTATGTCCCACAAAATCAAAATCTTCAATTGCATCTCGTCCTGCAGAGGTGGTGGTTTGTTGATCATCATCATACAAGATCTTTACATTCATATCAGGATTTCCATTACCTTATTGATTGAAAGAACATGATTGTACTAAGAAATAATAATACCTGTTGCATTAACAAGAACATCGTCACCACCGGGATGATCATCCAAGTACTTTGTTACATTATAGACCTGGTCCAAACAAACAAGATCAGTAAAAAAAACAAGACCAAGACCTGTCTGTCTCCTCGTCTTGTTTAAAAACTGATAAAAATATCCTGTTGATCTCAATTCTTAATCAAATTTAAATGATGAATTAATTAGTAATTAATTATGGATGCACCTGTAAATTCTTAATTATCATGATTGGCATCATGTGGATCCAAAATCAGTGAATTGTATATTGTATTTTACCTCGGGATGATCAATTAAAAATTTGAAAACGGGAATATAAAAAAATACTCCAAAGAATGGATTCGTACCTTCCCATCAAGGATGAGCCAACAATCCTGTTTTGTATTATGATTTGAAGCTTCTTCCAGTGTATAGAGTTTTGTGATTTTTGACATTTTCTCACGAAACAAGATCTCTCCAAACAAATCAAGAAACCAATTCTCTTGGTAAAAAATGCACCAAAGCCGGGAAGGAAGAAATACTAGCAGATTGGTTAGGAGGTGTCCTAATAGTAATGTAAATTGTTTAGATCACTCTTTTTAGCTTTAAATGGACTAGTTAGGGATTCGGTAAATTATTCGCGACCGAACTATTTGAACATCAAACCTGATACGCGTATTATACGGGATTTTCGAATTTTCTGCGAATTATTCGCCCTTAGCTTGCAACTAAGGCTCCAACCACCAAGCTGTTCGCTTGTTGTTGAATGTTTTTAATGTATTATTTAAATAATACAAGACATTTGATTTAAATCATACTTTCTTACAACATTTAATCTTAAAAATGTACTATCTATTAATTTGATGCATGCCGAATTTTCAACACCGAACTGAACCCTGAACCTTGCGTATGTCGTTCCGAACTACTGCCGAACAACGAATCATTGACCGGATTTTTGACCGAATTCGATCTATCCGAATCCGTATAATTCCCGTACGTATGCATGCCATCCCGAACTCCACATCGTACCACAAATTGGTAACTAGGAACTTGATGAGAAGAAAGAAAAGAAACGGTTTTCTTCTTCATCTTCTCTTCACCTCCATAGCCGACCTCCATTAGCGGTTGAAAAATTCATCGTCTTCGATTAATCGACGATTCGAAAAATCGTCAATTGAAATCTATATAAGAGATGCCGAAGTATAAGAAAGTTGACGAAGATTGTAGCGATTCTAATCAACCACATCCTCCAATAGGTGAAGAACAACAATTTTAAACCCCTCAACCGGAGAAATCAACTGGAATGACTTATATGAGGTATGTTTTAGGGTTTAGTTTATTTTTTTCGATTTAAGTTAAATTTTTATCAAAAATTAGGGTTTTAGATGAAAATTGAAATTCCAAATTCTGGGTTCATGTAAGTCACAGTTGGTTTTAATTTAATTACAAACCATAATTGAAGATTTTGATGTTGTCACGGTTTGTAAGAATTCAATTACCAACCGCAGATTAGTAAATATGAGAATTTAGTGCAGTTACGTTTTTTGTTCTCAACCGTAACTTCACTTACGGTTTGTATCGACACCACCATTACGAACCGTAAATCTTCCTGCATGTCTCCAAAATTTTCTACGGCTTACAACTTATCAACCGTAATGTAGTTACGGTTTGCATTTGTATCAACCATTATCAACCGTAAATGTTCCCGTGGCTCAAAACTTTAGTTTCAATTAGATGTTTACGGTTCAACTAACATACCGTAATTATTTAGGGTTTATCTTGATTGTCACTTTTCAAACCGTAAATCATTCTGTTCACAATTTTTTTAGTTTGTTGGTTTCTATTTTGTTTGTTCAACCCTTAGGAAATCAATCAATTGTATTTTTTGTGTAGGAATCCTGATAGGGTAAAGAATAAGAGTGGGAATAACTTAACTCCGATTGATCATACGCCCACCCCTCGCGGTGACAAGCATTTTGGGATAGATAATAGTAGTATCCACAAGAATGAGAAGAAAAAGAAGAATCAATTTGAAATTAGGTTGAGAGAATCACCTGTAGCTGAAGTTGGAGTTGATTTAAAAGGAGCGGAACCTATTGATCAAGAAATTGAAGAGGAAGGAGTTGAAATTTAGGATGAAGAAAAAGAAAAACAAATAGTAGAGGAAGAATCTAATGATGAATAAGAGGAGGAAAAGGAAAATTTTTCTAAAGAATCCGATGATGAAGAAGAGGAGGAAGAGGGAGAAAAAGATGAAGAGGAGGAAGAGGAAAAAAATGATGAAGAGGGAGAAAAGATAGGAAAAGAGATTGTTGTAGTTTCACCTCCAGTGAAAGAAAAGAAGCCGAGAAAGGAACCCGCACCGAAAGGGATGCATATACTAAAGTAAAAGATTTGTTGTTGCCACAGAAGAAGAATAGAATACCTTGGGGCGAGGCTCCTGACAAGTCTTTAATCTTATTTGGTTATACCAATTCCTGGGCTGCAAAATTCTGTGAAACTAGGGTATGATTTTTCTTAAAACATTGAATTTATAACTTATTTCGTTTCATTTTGTTTATCTGAGTTTAACAAAAAATGTTTGTATATTTTTTATAGGATCATACAATGGCGAACAAATTGTTCAAGCGTCAAAGGACCAAACATTAGCCATTAGGTGAACAATGTGTTTCTGTTCGCGGTCTAGTGTTCAATACAGGATTAGGGCCTGGAATTTTGAATACCCAAGTGGAGTATGACAGTGTTGTGGTCTCTGTCTTCAGGGAACGATATTAGCCTGAAACCGATACATTTCATCTACCATTTGGAGAGATGACAATAATTCCGTACGATGTGAAACAAATTATTGACTTAGAAGTTGAAGGAAGAGTTGTGGCAGATGGCTTCGACAACAACATGTCTTGGGATAAGCTTTACAACCTTCTTCAAGAAACGCTTGGGGGTGAGAGAAAAACGAAACCAAGAATGAGTTTCGGTTGGTTGCTGGTTATGACACAAAAAAACCACATAAAAATCTATTATTGAAGAATTTGAGGACGAAGTTTGGAGGAACACTCGATAAGGAAAGGAAAGGTGAGGTGATAGACGAAACAAGAGCTAGGCGTACAACCACAACATATTTGTTGTATCCTTTTGGGACCGTATTCACGTCTGAAACTTGGGAAATATGGTGAATGTTATTTTATAGCATAGCTCGGTTGAACTCACCAAGCGTTGGTACATCAAGTTTGGTTGTCATATTTTAGTATCAAAACTCATTTAGAATCGCTTGATTAAATACTAGAGTCAACTTCGTTTAGGTTAGACTAGAAAGTCTAGGAATGTTGAGACATACAAGTATTACTCCAAAGACCTGAAGAATGTGAAGAAGTAGCGAACTACAACGACGACATCATCCTTCCACTTGAGGTTAGTAATATTGACTTGAACTGTTTCATTCCTAACGTATATTTCAAGTCGTGCTATATTGAAAACATAACTGCGAAGCTGCATATATTGTACATAGTGTATATATTACTCTAGTGATGTGACATGATCATTATAGTATGATCATAGTATTAAGGAATTAGACTATGAAGTATAACGATTATATTTTGAACTTCGTAGATATGACATCGACATAATCTTGTATATATTGTGATGATTATGTGAATGAGTTATGGTGAAGATTTCATCCTAGGAAACAATGTTTTACATTTGTTTAAAGGAAGTACATTCATGTACTTGTTTTATGAATCGAAAGGGAAATCATGAGGCTTATTGGTCCGGTTGTTCATTGCAAATCTTTGGATGACCAATATGTGTGAGATGGTAGAACCGATCTTAACTTATGTTATGTATCTTGGTATAAATAATCACAATGCCTGACTTATGATTTGGTATGACTAGTTTTTATTAATTGGTGTAACCGATCCTAAGTAATCACCATGTGATGGTAAGATCGATCTTTGTAATTGGTGTGACCGATCCTAGTAATTGGTGTGACCAATCATAAGTGTTGTGTAATCGATCCTTGTAATTGGTAACCGGTCTTGGTAACTGATGTAACCGGTTCTGGTAACTGGTATGATCGGTTACAAGCAATACCATGTGTAGAACTGATCCTTGTAAGTAGTGTAACCGATCCTAGTGATTGGTGTGACCGATTACAAGTATTTCCATATTGAGGTATAATCGATCCTAGTGATTGGTAGAACCGATTGAATCCTTGTATGTGAGTTGGTATTTGATCAATCACATAGTAGTCTTGGAATATAGGGAAACCAATTCTAAACTTGTTTGGAAGTGTGGTATGACCGATTCCAAGAATGTAAATCCATGTAAATCCATGTAAATATGAAATAAGGATTTACAGTGAAAAGATGTCAACATATTTTGAACACGAGCAATAACTCTTATCATTTATTGTTCAAAGATATTCCTTAGTACTCAAGGTGATCATGTGACGAAATAAATTAAAGATCTTTTAATTAAGGTTTTTGGTTTTATATACATTAATTACCAGCAATTAATATGTATCTCTAGAAAATAAAACTTAGTAATGTGCATTTACTAATTGAAGATTTTCTATTGAGAGATTTCAGAACTATTGGAAAAGCACTTATTGGAATTAGGAAAACCGAATTTTTCCATTCATTGCAAATCCTGAGAATATATTTTCGGTTTTGGAAATTCCTTGGTGTCCAAACATCCTTGGTCTATAAATACATAAGTTTGCATTTCTAGCAAACTATCTTAAGAGCCATGCAAACTTCATTACTTGTTGTTTCTGGTGGAGATGTCTATTCGGAGAGGAAAGTATCCTAATTAGGTGAAATCTCTTACGACCGCTCATTTAAAGACTTTTGTGGGATCAAGAAGCTCTACGAAAACCGTCAGTGGGAAACTAGATAATTGCAGTGTTATTAGTTTTCAATTTGATTTGATTGACTAACGGTTATTGGAACTTTGATTGCACCTAGTTTAATTATTATTGAGAGCCATCTCTTCTGACATAACGGTCACTCAAACTAGATCAAAGATCAACGAGATCTTTAGAACTGTTGTTAGATCTAAATACATCTTGTGATAATCCATTGTTAATAGACTCCGTTCTGTGTGTGATTGATCACAAGAGATTCAAGTGGTGTCGTGCAGGTTATTGAAGATTAAAGAAGATTTGAAGAGTAAGAAGATTTCTTATTAGTTATCGTATCTTGCGATTGTGCACAAACCTTAATCGGATGGGATCCAACTAGAACCGGATTTATTCGATTGATTACTTGCTTGAGATCGACATTCTCAATATATCTCTTTGAGATTTATTTTGATTGAGTGCAAATCTATACTTGACTATTTCGGTATTTAAAGTTAGATTGATCTAACCAGGCAAATGATTTTATTAGATTAAACGGAAGAGCCTTTGCGTATGACCTAAGATATCTTTATCTTAAAAAATCAATAAAGTTGTTAGCAAACAGATTCATTGTTCCTTTGCTGTTTGGAATACGATCAAAAGGAATTGTAGCAGTGTGTGACTCTTGAAGTCGGAAGCGCAGGGATATTGAGGAAACTAAGTGAACTAGATTAGTTTCTTGGTCTCTACTATACAAAGTTGGTTTAGATTTAGTATAACGGCTTAATTATGAGAGTATTCAAATCCAGACTAGGTCCCAGGATTTTTCTGCATTTGCGGTTTCCTCGTTAACAAAACATTGTTGTGCCATTTACTTTGATTTTCCGCATTGTAGTTGTTTTATTATAATTAAAGTAAATTTCACTTTACGTTAACTCCGTATTACTTGATAGTGATCCTATATAAAAATTTTTTCACCACCCTTCACCACATTTAGGCATCCTCATCATTACTCATAAATATGAGTTGGGTTTTCCTCGACAATAGTATGGCCTTCCATAATTCAATTCTTTCATCGAAACGATTACACCAAGTCTTGTGGAGTTCACCGTCACAATCAAATCCAATCCTCAATGGAGGTAATGGGCTTCCTTCATTCAATCGCAGGCCGACGTAATGGTTTCCTTGCACGTGCCTAATGAAAACCGTTTTTGTTGTTGACAAATCCTCGTCAAACGATATTCTTGTTGGTGAAAATGTAAAACTCATCTCGCTGGAGATTAAATGAATGACGAAATTTAATGTGTTGGCGACTAGTTGGCCACATATTGGCATGCACATCCAATATTCGCTTGTCAAGCATATATTTCCATTTAACCGCCTTTCCCATTCTGCAAAGATCTCATTTAACATCACATCAGTTTTATCTCTTTGAATTCTCATCATTGGATGATAAAAGTCGTGGTGACCACGTAGTTCTATTAAGCACTTTTGCCTTACATAAGTAATTTGGTCACAATCCCACTCTTTCACGTCTTAAAAGGGTCCAAGTTAATCCACGATGACGTGGTAACCACAATTCCCATCACCACGAACATCATCAGTGGCCTTGATATAATCACGAATAAAGTCGGGGAAAAAAAGAAGGTAACTTTCATAGATAATGTAATAGTTCCGGATATATCGACCATTCTCATCTCTAGGTGGTGGTTTAGGAACTCCTCTTGCAATACGAATCGTCTCATTCTCCTTCTCACCACCTGACGGAATTTTTTAAACCATCAGACTCTTTCTATTGTTCCTTGCTAATTGTTTAACACCAACTTTACCAACAAGTCTTCTTATTGACCTTTCTTGGGAGGAAACGTCGGGACCGACAACTTTGTCTTCTCTATGGCTTGGTCCGGTTTCATAGGAACCTTTTCCTTGAACTCCATCATTTTTTTCCACTTCCTTTGCAACCATTTTCTTTAATAACAACTTTGCTTCTTTGTGGTTGTTTGGAGCGTAATACCATACCTTTTCCTTTAACATCAATTTTTCTTGTTGCAATTTCTTGAGAAGGAAGCTCGATACATTTTTCTTGTATATTTCGATGACTTGGTTCTCCTTTATCCGCTTGACCTCTTTTTTGTTTGTTTCTACCTTGAACATCCAATTCCATCTCATCCTCCGCTTCATATTCCCTTCTCAACCATTCATAACCCGAAGGGATCTCTTTTCTTTGATTCTTCCAACAATTCCCTTGCTTTTTTCTTTCCTGCATACCTATTTTTTTCGTAGGAGGCATCCCATTTCTCTCCCCCTTTGGTGGTTCCTTGATATCATACCTATTTTTTGGATACGCGAAATTACTCAACCATATTTTCCTTTGGCCCCGACTTAGTGTAGCATATTTCTCGGCTAGCGCTTTTCCAATGTCAGTATCGGCAAACGTTCCCCCAAAATATTGATCAACTATTGTTTCATTGAATGATATTTGTTTCCAAAAGGGATCAACATTTTGATCCGGGATCACTTTGTCTAGGTATGTGGCTATAACATGCCGATATAGGAGTCCCAAACTTGTCATGTTTGGACAAACATACTCTTATTCATAATTCCTCATTTCAAAATGTTGTGTTTCATACATTATCTTATCATTTGCGTAGTACGAAACTTTAAATGTAATTCCCCTTAGCCACGAATTTTCTAACCATTTGGTGTGTTTTTTACTTCGGCTTTTTTTAAAAGACTTCGTAACTCTATCGTGATCACAGCGTAAATACGCATCCGATATAGGAGTCCCAAACTTGTCATGTTTGGACAAACATACTCTCATTCATAATTCCTCATTTCAAAATGTTGTGTTTCATACATTATCTTATCAATTGCGTAGTGCGAAACTTTAAATGTAATTCCCTTTAGCCACAAATTTTCTAACCATTTGGTGTGTTTTTTACTTCGGCTTTTTTTAAAAGACTTCGTAACTCTATCGTGATCACAGAGTAAATATGCATCCATGGCTTCGAATATCGTAACTAACCCACCATTACAACTATGAAGTTTCATCTTCAACCGGTTGATCACGATACGCATATAAGTATTCGAAGCCATCTTCAGCGTAAATACGCATCCATGGCTTCGTAACTAACTCTATCGTGATCACAGCGTAAATACGCATCATGAACCAATATAAGTATTTTTTTTAAAAGACTTTGTAACTCATATTCATCCACGGTGATAGAATGTGTCAAGTCTCCCCACTCCGATTTTAAACTTTCCCATTTTATTTCCGCCAACTTGTCATATGATCACTCTCATATCAACCTTGTTCATCTTAACCATAACTAGTTCAAATGACTCAAATGAAAATAGTTAAAGAGTTGTTCAATTGCTATATTCTCATAGAAGTATACAAGAACACAATTGAAGCAAAATCGGTTTGATTCACTCGAATCAATTCATGAACATTATAGCCACAGTTTGCAAAGATTGCATTACTTATTATATGAATGTTTAAGTTCATGTACACAATCGATTTTAGAACTTTAACTTTCAAGTATGCAAACGGGTACGCATACTTGAAATACCCGGACCAAGATTGGGGTTCGCCGGTGTGCAAACGGGTACGCGTAATTCCAATCCCAGCAGAAATATTCGGACATGAACCTTGCGCCAGTATGCGAACGGGTGCGCATACTTAGGTTCCCGGATTTCTCGAGCCAACAGGTACGCGTACGGGTACGCATACTATGGTTCCCGGACATGGATTACATATGTGCAAGAGTACACAACATGTCATATCCAATAATGGTTAACTATTCTAAACTGTTATTTCAATCATTGAAACTTTCTTAGAGGATGACCATAGTCGTTTTCACTGTCATATACTTGGCATGGTAAGGGAGTGCCCATATCCTATTTGTGTTTGTATTTAGTAATGGTAGTGTTATTCAATATATTTAGGAGTGGTAATTGGTAGTAAGATGTATTGGTTGGTTGAGATGTAACCACCTGGTTAGTTAGTGGTCGTTGGATGGTAAGGAAGAAATGCCTATCTTTATAAGGCAAAGTATGTAATGAAAAATGTAGTCCAAGTTTAATCTAATTCAATCGTTTATTCGATTTAGGCTGTGTTCTTCGGAACCAGAGAGGCTTGATTCGTGAGAATCAAGAGAGGTTTATCCTCAAATATATCCACCCCATATTGTGATTGTACTTCGGTACATGACAATTGGTTTCAGATTCGTTCGATCCACAGAGGCGTTCGATGATATCAATAAGCCAACTGATAATAATTCTTTTCAATTGAACGGGTTGTTAACAAATGAGGAATTACAGGATCTCAAGAGTAGTTTTGGGCGTATGCTCCACGATGCGTTCGAGAAATCTTTTGGCCAGAAGACCTACAATCGTGAAGATCCATAAAGAGCTTCCAGAATTACTTCTAAGTCTAATCATTGGTGGTGTGTTTTCATTTTATGAAGGAGATTCTACTAAATCAACTGGACTTTGCGACCTAATCAGTGAATTTGTTTGTAACACCCCGTGTTTTCAGCATGGCGCATGCTAAAAGATGCGTCATTTGCTTGTGATGAAGCTTCGTTCAAAGCTTCCGTTACATAGTGAGATGCATTTGGCCCGGGGCCATATTTGGTGCCAAGGAAGGAACGTTGCCTAGGCATATTGGAAAAAGTCCAATGTTGCATCATCATGATGCATTAGGCAGTTGGGCCGGTGGCCTCAAGATTGCAGCGAAATCATTGAGTATTATGGAGGCTATTGGCCCAGAGCCAATATCACATAATCACTGTGCATCAGTCCAGAAAAGGATGGTCGAACGAGTGTTACGCAATCATTTCGCAGTAAATCAATCATCGCGAAGAAACACAAGCATTGCGAAGTAAAGCAATCATCGCGAAGGAAGGCAATCATCGCGAAGAAACATAATCATTGCGAATGAACGCAATCATTGCGAGGGAACGTAAACATTGTGAATGGACACAATCATTGCGAATGAACTTGCGAAGTAAAGAAATCATTGCGAATGAACAGTGAAGCAGGTATGTCAATCTGGTCTCTAATTCTAACTTGTAAAAATTGCAAGTTAACATATATAGGGAGAGGTAGTTTGTTGAAGGTGCATATGAGGACTATGTACCAAGTAAGCTTCCTAGCTTAGCCGGAAGAGTATAAATGATGCCTAAGGCTCATTTATAGTTGCGCGAACTTGTGAAGATGGCATTTGATGCTTAGGCATCACTATGCCATGTTGCGGACCCGCTGACGCATAATCATTGTGCATCTTGACGGAATGGCCTATACGGACGAGGCCATTACCATCATTGCTAGGCCACGTCCTTGAAAATGAGTTTGCTTAAGTTTTTGTCCCTTTGAGGATGAACTACGGTCTGTGATTGATCCCTTTAGAGTAGGGAAGGGTATGTAGGCAACTGTAATGAGTTGCAATATTGCCGGTCCAGCACTTTGTCGCTCATATCATCTAATTTAGAGGTGATTGTGGAATTTTGGCCTTTCATATCATCTGGCTCGGTAGCTCGATGCAAGAGATGATTGTGTCTAAACTTGATGATGCAATTTTTGCATTCCATTAACTGGATGCTCATACTTCCTATCAAGGCGTTAAACATAGGCTAAAAACCCGAGTGTCGTAATTTAGCTCAAGAGGAGTCCATTTTGATGGGAAACGACCCAAAGATCAAGACATGTCGATCTATAGATCCACATGGTCACCAGAATTTAGACAAATTCCATCGTTTAGGGCCTCAAAAGGCCGTTTTTTCCGTATTAAGAAAGTTTTTATTTTCTTAATAAACCCTTTGCGGAGCAAGGGTAAGTTGGAATGGTGTGGAAGATTAAATAGTTTCATCATGCTACACGATCATGCTTGCAAGGGAGAATGAACGTGCATTTGCCTAGGGATGAGACCAGGATCGTATCTTCATCAATGGCGCTAGGCGTAGTTTTCCGGTCCGTCACACTGTTGCTCAAGATTTATGTGTTGATACATGTGAAGAAGCAAAATTAAATCCTACTTCAGTTCCGTTGAGTTTTGTTTCTCCAGTTCACACTCAGGTTGAATCTCAGAAAGTACGATCGATTTCTACCGGCACTGATAAGGATAAGGGAAATTAAATTGATAGTGTAAATTCCCAAGTTGATGAAGCTGCAAAGACCGCTACAAATGCTTTTGTAAAGATATGTCAGGTTAAAATTGATGAGGGTAATTGTGAGGAACTTGAATGCTCGAAGGAATTGGTCTTTAGTCACAGTAACCTAAGTGGTAAGAGTCGTTTTTCTCTTGTCTTTGATGATTCTCGTAGCATATTTGATCGAGGAAAACATATCCCGATTTCTTTCAATTCATCTGAGAAATTGATCGTTCCATGGATTTCAATTTTGGGGTACCAATTAGATTTCTCGTGTATCCATTTGACTGTGCATTTGTGTATTAATTAATGATGTTGCAATTCTAGATGAGAGCAAAATATCTGATGAAATGTCTGAGAGTCTGAATTTGAGTGGCATTGGAGTAGAATTTTTCTGGCAGCTCAAAATGGATAAAGTATTTGATAGTGGAAAACCAACTGAACTCATTATGGGGTCCTCATATCTTGCTGGTAAATATTGATTATGTGATATGGTTGCTTCTCATTCGTTTATATTCCTTGTGTGTTTAAATTTAATTTTTGGATACCACGAAATGTCATTCATGAGTTAACTCTTCACAATGGGTATCAAATAGACTTGGAGTTTACAAAGTTGATGGTGTTTGTGTTTCTTAAGAATGGTGATAATCGTGATGGCAGTCAGCTGTTTGCGAATAGATTTTGTGGATGGAATTGGATATAATTCAGATTTCTTATCAATGGGTTGATCAACTGACTGAGAGAACTGGAGTTTTGTTACTCTTGTTGTCAAGAGTGGTGAGCTTTCATAGGACATATAAATGGTATGCTCCAGTGCTAAGTAGGAAGGGAGCAGAAAATTGTTTCTTACAACTCGAATGTGAGTTTCTTGAGGTGAGTTCCAAGTTACAAATTGATGATTATTCATTACTTGCCTTTGATATGTGCGTCGAATGTTTGATCATGGGAAAGAGTTCCAACTTCTTAAGGATTTTTCTGGCCTTACGGGCGTTTCTGCATTAAATATAATCATAACTACTTCTGGTATCTCTGTATTCACTATGTATTCGATCTTATGTAATGGCGAACTATAATGGAAAATTTGTTTATGCCTTTGTTTTCAAACTTGGATACTCATTAAGGCTGATATCGACTACGATTCTGTTCGTGAAAGGGGTTGAGACTGGTGTTGTTTACAAGTTATGGAATGAAAGGTTGCAGCATGGTACAGTTCTGTGGTCCAGATTGATACTTCAAGTGACAGGTAAAGCTGGTACTATGATTGAGTTACTTGATCAACTACATCACAATAGATGGAATTCCTGTTATCAACTACAATTATTGAGAATTGCCGGTATGAAACTGGTTACTTTTGTCGCCCATGGATTGGTCCCTTCTTAGTCTCCTTTTCACCCTCACCCGTAACTCCTGGAAATATTGTTATTCAGCTATACCTCCACGTCACACATGCTCCAATTGTATCGACGTTAGTGGACTTTTTAAGATGGAAATTCAAATTTTCCTCTACGGGCCTATGAAATGTGTATCACAATACTCGCCAACAGTTAATTAGAGAAGCCTTGACTTATTGTCCATTGGTTCCATGCCATAATATTGTTCAATCAGTGGGGTGCCATGCCATAAACTGGAATTCTAAAATCCATTGGTTTTGCGAAGCCGAGATGCACAATCAAATTGCAGCAACTCTTAGGAAGAGTAATCTGTTTCTGACAAGTTTATGGAGTTCATGGAATACTAGTGGTACTATAAGGCCTTTCCCTGACTTACCTGGAACATCTGTTTCTTTTGGTTATGGTCGTTTGCTGTTTGATAGGGGTAAAAATCTTCACAGCATAATGATGACATTTACAACAATTGGTGATGCTAAACTCAATTGTGTGATAGCTGGGATTTCTACTAAGGTCATACTTTTACATGGGTTTCCACCAAGACAATTTCTCACTGAGGTTTGTGATGTCATCTTTGTTATTATTTTCATATATGAGGTGCAAACCCATCCTACATTTCGTTCCCATATAGAGGTTAGTCTATAACTTACTTCCACAAAGTCTGTTCACTTTCAAGATCTGGAGGCTGGCCAAATGGTGAAGCAACTGCGTCATCTCATACACACCAGTGAGCTTGGAGACATGGCGACAAATTATTTTGGAACACTAAGTACTCATGAGCTTCATTCTCTTATACATCTGGAGGCGGTGACAATATCAGCCAACGATTCATGTATTCTGCAGGAAGAACGACGGTTGTTTGCGGGGCATGGAGATGAAGTATTTCAAATTCTTGATGGGGTATTTACTCACAGTGGGCTAATGTCATATACTCGTCATGGTAAGGGAGAGACCATTCACATGAATTATCATGCGATCCTTATCCTTGACCTTCATCCTTTAGGACAAGGATGTTTTCAAGGGGAGTGGAATGTCATGTACTCGGCATGGTAAGGGAGTGCTCGTATCCTATATGTGTCTGTCTTTAGTAATAATAGTGTTGATTAGTATAGTTAGGAGTGGTAATTAGTAGTGGGTTGTACTGGTCGGTTGAGATGTAACCACCTGGTGAAATATTAGCCGTTGAATGAGAAGGGAAGAAATGCCTATCTTTATAAGGCAGAGTCTATAATGATAAACAATAGTCGAAGTTTAATAACGGTGAATATTGAATGCTTTGTTACCAAAATAACATTGATTGCAAACCCTGATTTAAAAAGTATATAAGGGAGAACTCTAGCAACTGGGAAAACTAATCCCCATACCTCCTGTGTGATACTAGTTGCGACTACAGTCAATTCTCCTTTATCCTTAGGTTTATTCCAAAACCCTATAGGTTAACAACTTGAAGACTTCATTAGGATTGTGAATCCAGACCCAACTATTTTCTATGTAGTTGCGTGTTCCGATCTTACCTTTTTCCATCGTATTGAGTATTATCTTCTCTAAGATTTGCTCGAGATTTAATCTTCGATAGGTAAGATAAAAGGTAGTCACAAACATCTTCGTCTCATCGTTTGTGATTCCACAATATCTTGTTTCGAATCCATATGATTAAGACTATTGTGAGATGATTGATAATACTAGACTGTTCTTCAGGAATATAAGTCCGATTTATCAATTGGTTCTTGTGAACCTTGATTTATCAAAAGACAGAACAAAACTCATAGGTATTTCTGTGGGGGACAGATTTATCTATCTCAATAGACTTTTCTGTGTGAGACAAATTTGTTTATGAAGTCTTCGACTTTGGGTCGTAGAAACTCTTAGTTGTGGGTGAGATCATCTAAGGGAATCAAGTGCGTAGAATCCTGCTGGGGTTTAGAGACGTAAGGAGTTTTCTTGTATCTTTATAAACTCCTTGATGAATACACTAGTTTCGGCTATGTGAAATCATCGAAACAAAGTTGATATGTTCTCTTTTGGTCATGAAGTATCTCTATGAAAATTTCATTAGGATCCCGCTAGTTTTCCTACCTTTGCCAATTTATATTGACAAAAAGGGGGAGAATTAATGTGTAGTTCACACTACAAATACATATTGTTTATGGATCATTATGTAAAGGGGGGTGGTTTTCATGTGAGATGAAGTATTGACTAAGGGGGAGTGATACATATCACCATAGTATTGTTTTCAAAGTTGTGATACAATTGGACTTTGATGCTGTGTGGTAATACTAGCTATGACACTGTATAAAAATGATCGAGAGCAACTGTTTTCTCATTGTTATAGCTACGGATCTTCAACAACTATGATGTTGCGTTGAACATGTTCATAATCAATGGAGTACTTGGAAGTGACGAAGATTTTGAGTAGTGTTGAAGGACCAAGGAAATCAAGCATTTGGATGAGAAGCTACAAAGTTTATTTATTTTGTATTCCATATGTATTGATAGTTTTGTCACTGAAATTGACAAAGGGGGAGATTGTTAGAGCACTGCTCGGTCGAACTCGCAAGCGTTTCTATCTCAAGCTTGTAATTGTCAAGATTAGTTTCCAAAACTATAACTCTTTATTTCTAATCTACTTATAGCTAAGTCTCGGATTAGGAAAGTGTAGTTGAGCATTAGACTTCACAACGTTCATCGATTGAAGACGAATAACTACTAAGGAGAGCTTGTGGAACTTCATCAACAAAAGGTATGTGAATACTTGAACTCATCTATCACTCAAAAGTCTATCTACTCTATCTCCTATTTGAGACAAAAGCATACATCTATATAGACTTCAGTTATGCACATTTGATATTTCGAGCTGAGTTTAACCCGCTTACATATTTCTCGAAATATGTGTTGGTAAGCTTTCGCTTTAACCAATTTCATTTTATATTCTTGACGAAAGTCAAAAGAGGATCATGTGAAAATCGCCTTGTAAGATCTTACATGATTTGTATGAGACAATCATTTGATGTAGACTCAGAATATTTCATATTGATCATTCGATCACTTGAAAATTGCTTTGAAGCTAATAGTTCGTGTGATACAGCTATTGTCGTCTTCCAAGAATGTTTCAATGGTTGAAATGAGAGTTTAGAACAATTGGATATAAGCATAGTATGCGTACTTTCATATATGTAGTCCAAGTCCGGGAATCATAGTATGCATACCCGTATGCGTATTGGTTGGTTTAGTGAAAGCCCGGGAACCTTGTAGGCATACTGGTACGCGTACTGGTGTGAGGTTCAGGTCCGGGAATTTCTATTGAGTTTGGTGGTATGGGTACCCGTTCGCAACCTGGCGAACCCATACTTAGTCCGGACACTAAGGTATGCATACCCGTTTGCATACCTGAGTGGATAATGTTCTAAAATAAATTTGTTCATGAACTAAATTTATATAATAAGGAATGCAATCTTTTGAAAACCGTGGCTATAATTTTCATGACTTGATTCGAGTGAATCAAAATCGATTTTTCTTCAATTGTGTCATGTATACTTCTATGAGAATATAAACAATTGAAAAATTCTAGAACTAGTTTCATTTGAGTCATTTTAACTAGTTATGGTTAAGATGAATGCGGTTGATATGAAAGTGTTCATATGGCTAACTTCGGTTAACTATTGTTGAGACAACAAAGGTGTACATGTTTAGGTACAGTTACCCATATCTAAATGAAGTCACTTTTCATTTGTATGTAACAAACTAAATTCGATCTAACAGTTGAAAGATATTAGCTTGAGTCTAATCAGGTTTTCATCTAACGGTGAATATATTGAATGCTTTGTTACCAAGGTAACATTGATTTCAAACCCTGATTTGAAGACTATATAAGGGAGAACTCTAGCAACTGGGAAACTCTAATCCCCTCACCTCCTGTGTGATACTAGTTGCGACTAGAGTCGATTCTCCTTTAAACTTAGGTTTTCCCAAAACCCTGTAGGTTAACGAATTGAAGACTTCATTGGGATTGTGAAGCCATACCCAACTATTTTCTCTATAGTTGCGTGTTCTGATCTTGCTGTTTTCTATCGTGATTGAGTACTATCTTCTCTAAGATTCGCTCGAGATTTAATCTCGGATAGGCAAAATAAAAAGTAATCATAAACATATTCTTTTCATCGTTTGTGAATCCACAATATCTTGTTTCGCTACCATAAAATTAAGATTATTGTGAGGTGATTGATATTTCTAGACTGTTCTTCGGGAATATAAGTCTGGTATATCAATTTTTTTCATGTTCACATTGATTTATCAAAAGACGGAACAAAACTCATAGGTTTATCTATGAGAGACATATTTATCCATTCAATAGACTTTTCTGTGTGATACAAATTGGTTTATCAAGTCTTTGACTTTGGGTCGTAGCAAATCTTAGTTGTGGGTGAGATCATCTAAGGGAATCAAGTGCGTAATCCTGCTGGGGTTCAGAACGTAAGGAGCGCAACTGTATATTGATCAATGTGAGATTGGTTAGGGCTCAACGAAATTCCAGTCCGAAGTTAACTTGGAGTAGGCTAGTGTATGTAGCGGATTAATACAATGTGGTGTTCAAATCTGGACTAGGTCCCGAGGTTTTTCTGCATTTGCGGTTTCCTCGTTAACAAAATTTCTGGTGTCTGTGTTATTTCTTTTCCGCATTATATTAATTTGTTTATATAATTGAAATATCACAGGTTGTGCATAAGTTCAATCAATTGTGAATCCAACCTTTGGTTGTTGACTAAATTGATTGACAATTGGATATTGGTTTCTGATACCGTCCAAGTTATTTCTTGTATTCAACCGGGCTCGTAGATTCCTATTTGTTTGATTGCAGATTGAATTGAGAAACTAAGATATAACTTTTTGATATACTTTTCTTAAGATTGAGTCTGATTGTCTAGTTCATTCTCTTGAAAGTATATTAGAGTTAGTCCATGCAGATTGCTAAGCGAAATATTGGGTGTGGTTGTTAGACCCCCTCTTTTTCAATTGGTATCATATATATGATATTGATGAATTGAATGCCATATATAACATTCACAAATGGTAAACGCCATATTTAACCGGGCTCGTTCCACAAATGAGCCTGAAAGACATTTTTTCTCAGAAACTGTTTACTACACAGACTACTTTTGAAAATTGGTCTCGCATTAGGCTAAGTTTGAGAACTAGCTCAACACGAGGATGACTTTGAGAACAAGCCACAAACCAAACTCAGAATTAGTCGAGCATGAAGTTGATTATCAAATATAGTCCAAAAATAAAAATAAAAATTAACTACCAGGAGTGGTAATAACAAACAAACCTCATATATTTCTAGCATGGTGCTGATTATCAAAATTAGTCTGATTATCTATTTATTAGGGCTAGACTCTTTTTCCTCTTTCTCTCTCTCACTGCTTCTTATTCAACAGAATTATCAACACAAGTCTTCTCTGCTCAGATCTGGTCCATCATGGACCGGATGTGAGCAGATTTCTTCATTATTTCTTGCTTTCTAGGTTACTTAGTAGTTTTAACTTGGTTTTTATTATGTTTTTTTACTTACCTACACCATTATGGTGGTTTTATCTACTCTTTTGAGGTTTATCTTCTCTTTAACGGCGGTTCTTGATTATTGGGTTGGGTGATGCTCTCCAACGACAAAATCTCCATCGATGTTGTCTCCGGCGACGCAATCTTCATCGTCAACTTATCCGGCGACGAAATCTTCATCAAGATTTTTTTGGCGACGGAAGCTTCATCAGTAGTTACAAGAGATTAGAGCAAATCATTCCTATTTTTGGAGCACATCTTTTTAAAGAAGAAAAACAAACTAAATGGTTGGATTTTAACTCCGAGAAAAACCATGATTTTTCCGAACTAATCGGATCTTATTCATACTTGTATTTGTCTTACTCCGGTAATCCTCCATTTCCTCTTGTCAGATTTCTCGGCATTGTACTTTTACGGTATGTTCTTATTACTTTGTATTCTCTTATTTTCGATCTTAAACTCATTGTAACCTCGAATTTCCATTAATGAGAATGTTCCTTCTTAAAAAAAATATATAAGAAAAATAATGGTGATAACGGGGTTCCAAAGTTAAACATAGCTTTTAGCTAACCCATTGTATCATGCACCACACCATGGCATCATGCACAGCCCAAGAGTCTCAGTTAACTCAAGTTGCCACATTCCTAGAAGCATTTGCCTTTTACCTTTAAGCTGGATAAGGTTCCGCAATGACTAAAATGTCCAGAGTTAAAAGGGCATTCTGAAGGGCGTATGTTATAATTGGATATGCCATGGTGACGTTTTCAGTCATTTGAACTGATAAAACCTTGTATAGCCTGGTTTTTTTCTCAGCTCTAAAACCCTCCTCTCATCTTCTCTTCCTTGCTTCAAAAAAATAAAAAGAAATTTTCTTCTTCTTCTTCTTCTTTCTTCCCTGTGATAATGGCGTAAAAATGTTGACTCTTATAAGTTACAGCAGACTCATTAATTGAATCACTTTCTCCAATGGCTTCTTTCATAATCTCGCCCACCTTTCTATTACCCAGGTCTGTCTTCTTTTCATCTCTTCTTTCTATTAATTGCACTCACTTCTAATATAAACTATTATCCAGGGAAAAATGAACACTGGGTTTCATTTTAATTCTGAAAATTTGTGGTTTTTTGACAATTTTGTTGGGATTTCTGTATGTGATATTTGAGGATGTTTTGAGAACCACCCCATTTAGGGTAAGACTTCCAAAAGCATGATTTCATATGTTAAGATTTATACATGTCCATAGAAATAATTGAGGGTATTATCTTATCCCCTGTGAATTCATTTCTTCTAGTTAATGGACCATATGTGTTTGTTCTAATGCTAGCCATGTCTGGTTTAGTTTCTTTTGGCCTATTTCTTATTCAAACATCAATGGAAAATTTCCTATAAGAGCGAAGAGGAATTAGCAGTCAGGATAGAATGTATGTTAATTTTCTAGCTAAGCGAATGCTCAAAATCTATCATCTAGGTGCACAAGGCTGCCATTGTATATAATGGTGTGATTGATTCCTTGTTTTTTTTTGTAGGTGGCAGTCAAAGTCCCCTATCTTAATAACACCAAGCTTTGTTCGTCTTAACGACTTCAAATCACGAAAGGCGTGCTGGCTCCTTAGAGCCGTTTCTAAAAAGAAAACTGTAGAATCAGGAGTTGAAGATGTAGGAAATGTTGGAGACACTGAAGTTGAAAACTCAGTTAAGATTTCTAAAAAAGCTCCGAGAAAAAGTAAGAAGAAAACAACTTCGGAGACTCAACAAGACCCTTCTGCTTCAGCTATTGTTAGTGATGTTGCTGAAGACGACAATACTAGTGCAGTTCCATCTACTGAAGATTCTAAGACGACTGCTAAACGTACAAGAAAAAAAGGTATCGTGTAACTATCACCTGTAGTTCTTTTCGAATCCGAGGACCAATTCACATTTATATGTTTTGATAACCATGTGGTTTCTGTCATGCCTTCTTATTTTTTTGATTCTTAGAAACTTGACCTCATTGATAAGCTTATGGCATAAATGAATCAATATACAGCTGCAACGTCAATCCTTGGCTCAGACGGTGAGACCTCTGAGAAGAAGGTCGCTCGGAGGAAGTCTAAAAAGAAGAGTGATGAAGGAAGTGATGCAGAACTTAGTGATAATGAGGAACCTATCAAGAAGGTCAGGCAAAGGAAATCCAAAAAGAAGATCGAAAATATGGATGATCAAGGAAGTGATGTAGATGTTAGTGATGATGAGGAACCTGTCAAGGTCAGTCGAAGAAAAACCAAAAACAAGATTAATGACACTGATGCTCAAGGATCTGACGTAGAACTTAGTGATGATGAGGAAACTGTCAAGAAGGTCAGTCGGAAGAAGTCCACAAAGAAGATTGACAATTTGGATGATGAAGGAAGTGATGCGGAGTTTAGTGATCATGAAGACATTACTTTCACCGCAAACATTGATGATGACAACGAGGGTGACTTAGATATTCCACAAGGTGAAGAAGATGATATTAGTTTTTCATATAGCTGGCCCCCTCTTGTTTGTTGCTATGGAGCCGCTCAACATGCCTTTATACCATCTGGCCAGCCGGCAAACAGACTCATAGACCATAAGATCCATGAAAGGATGAAAGACGCATTGTGGGCACCAGAAAAATTTGTAAGGGCCCCTGGAAGTTCAGCAAGTAGTGTTTCTGTGGCTCTTGCAAACTTAGGTGGCAGAGTCGAGTTCATGGGAAAACTTGGCGATGATGAGTATGGTAAAGGGATGCTGTACTATCTGAATATGCACAACGTGCAGACTCGATCAATTAATGTGGACTCTAAAAGACTTACAGCAGTATCACATATGAAGATTAGTAAAACGGGACGGTTGAGAGGGATGTGTGTAAAACCATGCGCTGAAGACTCGTTATCAAAATCCGAAATCAACATCGATGTGCTGAAAGAGGTAAAACAACACTTTCCTATCCTCAGCACTTTCAAAATGGTTCACATTTTCTCTTTGCAGTAGTCAATCTGAACTTATATCCGCAATTGGTGCTTAAACTATAATGCTATTAGTTGTCCAATCAGAATCTGCAATGAGTATTTCTCTAGCTGAAGGCCTACATTGTTTCCTGGAAGTTCAGGAGTGAAATTAGATATTAGAAATGGTATTATCTTGCTAAGTATGTTAGGATTTAGGTTACTGTAGTGCTTAATATACAAAATTTGTCTTCGGTTTTAAACACTTAACTAGGATTTAATCACCTCTAAGACCGTCCATCTATGCAGGCTAAGATGTTCTACTTCAACTCGTCATCACTGCTGGACAAAGATATGAGGTCTACTACATTACGAGCCATTAGAATTGCGAGGAAATTAGGCTCGGATATTTTCTTCGATTTAAACCTTCCATTACCGTTATGGAAGTCTAATGAGGAAGCTAAGATGTTTATACAACAAGCCTGGAATCTGGCTGACATTATTGAGGTTACCAAGCAAGAACTTGAGTTTCTCTGTGGGATGAAGCCTTTAGAGAAATTTGATACCAAAGACAACGACAAGATTAAATTTGCACATCACAAGCAGGACATGGTCATGCCTCTTTGGCATGAAAATCTGAAGGTTTTGTTTGTGACAAACGGGACTTCTAAGATTCACTACTATACCAAGGATAACAATGGCTCGGTTCATGGGATGGAGGATCCACCTATAACCCCCTTCACATGTGACATGTCAGAATCAGGAGATGGTATTGTGGCAGGTATATGTTTCTTAAACCTCTCTTTAACTGGCACTTTCTTAGCCTTCTCTTTTTATTGAGATTTTAATTTGCGAACAACTTGTTTTATCAATCTCCAGGACTCATGAGAATGTTAGCTGTCCAACCGCATCTTATTACCGATACAGGATACCTAGAGCACACAATTAGTTATGCAATTGACTGTGGTGTCATTGATCAATGGTTATTAGCACGAACACGTGGTTTCCCTCCAAAAGAAGATACGGATGAAGATTTATGTACTGATGAAAATGGCACAAGATCAATAACACACATGCAATATCGGACCCTAGAACCTGCAAGTAGTTGATTTAAACTATTAACCAAAGTTTTGTAGATTTTTTGTTGTTGTTGTTGTTGTAGTTGTACTCAGTCACAGGTAGGGATTTTAATCATCCCTTGTAAAAAAGAAGAAAAAGGGTGTGTATGTAGTCTTGTCTTCTGTTTTGGGTTTAGAAGGTGTAGTATTTAGTCATCCTATGTAAGGCAATTCCAATTTTGAAAGTATGCCATGCTATGCCATGGTACAGCTGCAGCCTATTTTGAAGTATCCTAAGTAGCATTTCTGTGATCCTATGTTCTGCTGTGCTCGGGGTTCCAATTTCCCACCAATACACACGTAATTAGATATCAAAATTTAGTAACAGTAAGCTCCAATAGCAGCATATCCGCGTAATTGAAAATATTTCCGTTTTCACACCAGTAAATGAACAAGACATATGTGGCATATCCGCACAATTGAAAAATATTACCATTTTCACACCAGTAAATGAACAAGAACATATTAGGGAAGTAAAAAGATTTGATTCAAAAATCAATAACTCTTTAAGTTATTAAGTATGTTTGAGTTCATATATATATATGTATATATATATTTTTTTTTTTCATAATCAACTTTCCAAATTCAAACTACAGATCTACTAATTCAGCACGGACTTCACACTAGTAACTATTATATATAATAGAAGCAGCATCATTCAACTATCCAAATTCAATTTCTTTAAAAAAGAAAAGAAAAAAAAACAAATTTAAAATAAAAAAAATCATGGAATTTTGGCAAGCATGCTTGATCGAGAGATATTCATCAGAATAAGATTTACACCCATTTAAAAAAATCTATCAGAAAAAACAAAATCCATTCTTCCAAAACCTAAATTACATAGTGTAGGGAAAACAATTTGGTTTTAAATGTTTAAAATGGTTTGACCCCTAAACCTTTTGCTCCGTACTTGTTTTTCAAGTGAATGTTTAAACTATAAGTCCCATTTTCACATGAGTTTACAAATAAGGAGTACATGTTTTACCGTGTCATGCATGTTTCAAGAATAAGTGAGTTTTCTGGTTTGTGAAGTTAATTAATTTTTGACTTCTACAAAGACAATTTCCGTAGAAGGTTGTCTCTAGTCTTCTTCCTACTAGAGATATTTTTAATGCAAGGATTCCTGGAGTCTCAGATGAATGTCCTTTTTGTGCTCGGGTTTAAGAAATCCTGCTCATGTTTTTATGAACTGTGACTTAGCTAGGTGTCACACCTGCGAATACTCCAAGCAATTTTTCGCGCAACTATGACCCGTCAATATAATGATTCGGTGATCACTTATCACCCACTCGTATTTCATCCTTATAAGTTTGCACCTACACAAACAACCAACTTCACCGTGTTAAGCAACGAAAGACTTAACTTAGATTTTCTCTACCAGCAATGTAGCTCATACTACAAAGGGGTTTCTACCATGTTTATGCTTCACAAAATTATGGAGTATTACCGAATCAACAGAATACTAAGGAGCACATATAATCCACCAACTCTCTTTTATTAGCTTAAGGGGAAGATTACAAAATCAATCCAACCAATGGACTGACAAGCTTATTCTCTAAACCTAACACAAATTCACTCTCTACTGCAATGTGGTTCCTCAACACTTGAACTCTTTCATTGCAAAGGTTCTCTGGCTATTTATAATGCCAAGAACCAGGCCAATCCGTATGCAACACAGTTGCACGGCCTATGAACAACCATTTGTCCATACGCAATTTCTCTAACAACCACAATCACTTTTTAACTGCTATCTTTGATGCTGGCTTGCACAATGGCGCCACACTTGTCCTAAGCGGTTAGGTTATGAAAAACTCGGTTATAAAGCTACTTTATAACCCTCTCTAACTTGCTCTTTCACTTTGGCATGCGTGTGATGCGCGCACACACACGTAGTTGACAGCTTGAACTCAAATCCGACAATCATTGCGCTGCACTAGCTTTGGCCCATGCCAATGTTCGACAATGATTGTGCTTTACTCACTTCTGGCCTATGCCAAGTATCCGACAATGGTTGCGCTTCATTCAACTTGCACTTCTGCCAAGTATTCAGCAATGGTTGCGCTACATTCAGTCCGCTACGCACTTAGCTCATTTGGATGCCAACATCCAAATATCACGCCAATTGAGTCTTGACTTGATTAGTTCAACTTCATACTTCATTTGCATCACTTGCATCCTTTTTGGAGAGAATTAATCTCCAATGGCACATTTGGCAACGCCACTGTTGCATATGCATTGTCCAAGCCTTGGACAATGCTTGGAACGATGCCAAAGTCATTCCATGACTTTGCATTTCATCCTTCATTCTATCCTTGATCTTGGCTAACTCTAAATAAGGATATGCAACACTCGCATAGTATTACATGTGCTAAGTATCCCTTTCTTATCTTATCCATGATGTCGCTACATTGTCGGCATGTGCAGCTTCATCAGCCAGGCTACAATCTCAGTAACGCGCAACAATTGCGCTTAACTGTTGGGGCATGTTATATACCTCCCCCACCCAATCCATTCAACGTCCTCGTTGAATGAAACATCATTTCAAGATCCACTGAACTCACTTGGCCTTGTATGCATCTAAGCCACTCTCAGAAATCAACAACTTTGTTTGGCCTTTAACCTTGCCAAAAATTTTCTTCCTAGTACTTTACGCCACCACTTAGTTTGTTTGCATTTCCATTAAGCCTATGAATTCCAGCTTCATTTTTTCATCGTCGACTATTCTTCAATATCCATTTCATTCATATCTCAACACCCAAATTCTCTTGCAATCTGTTACTATGTACTTTCATAACTTCTCTGAAATTCAGCAGTATTTGCTAGCTACAACCTAAGCCAACTTTCCACATCTGAGTACATCCACATCACAAATATTTTCTCCAGCCATTCTGTGCCTAAGTGTACTCGCCAAACAACCAACATATAATCCTGATATGCATGACTTAGCTTACTGCCTTCAATTCCGACTGACATTGCACTCTTGCAATCCAACAAGCCTTACTGTAGACTAAGTGTTCTTCAATCACTTTGCAACTATCTTATACAAATTCGACTGAAATGCATGACATTATCCATGACTTAGGATACCCTGGATATCCCAGCGTCACTTTGGACAGGGCTCCTCTTCACGCTCCTTTGAAACTAACAAGGCCTCACTTGCTCTTTCAAACTGCTACGCTTTAACGTAGCAGAAAAACAATATCATGTTCTTCCTAACTATTAGTTACTCTTAAATCATATGCTTGATGGACTTACATCTTCATTCTTGATGCGTTACTCCATGCTATCGCTTCCAAATATTGTCGCACTTCTACGTAACTTCTCCCAACAGCAAACTCACCTATGCCATCAACTTCACTTCTTGCTTGGTTTTGCTTTCAGCATTTCTTATTGTATACTTTGGCTAAGTATACTTGTAGTGTTTTACCAATGAACTTAGCTTTACATTAAGCAAAAAGAGACTAGGTTTTTGCTTAAACACTACCTTAATTCATTACACTAGACTTACATAAGAAACGTATGGACTCCTTCCCTATTTACACCATTGGCCAACACACGGCCTTACTGAAAGCAAAAAACAACCAAAGAAAATACACCAACTACTAGTGTGCCATATTTTAAGACCATAAGATCAGCAACACCCAACTTTAAACTTTAAACAGAAACAACAAACATATATGTGCCAAAGTCTCCATACTTCAGCAACCTTGCAGGTTCAGGCACTTGAAAACAGCAACGCAAGGCCCCTGCTTCATACTTCTATCAGTCACGACGAACAAGGAATGCTAAGATCCATAGGATATCCAAATTCCTCATGAATCTCAGCCAAGCTTTCTTCAAAAGACTTTACAGGCGCAAACTCACTTGCCATTCCTTTGTCGCGCCTCATGTCATATGGACTGACATTTCTTACACCCTTGACAAAACAAGGTGCATTAGGACTTTGTATGAAAATCGTCATTGTTGCCTCTGCTTCTTTGAAAAAGTTGTTACCAAGGATCACCCCAAAATCATTAAGATGCATCACCATTATACTGACTTGACCACGCCATTCTCCAACTTCAACACTCGCCATGGCCATCCCCTTGATTGGTTTGGCTACATCATTCACCGTCTTCATGCAGTGATCATCCTGATTACTATTTAGCTTGATAATTTTGTGTGCGAATTCTGCACAGGATGAGTTTGTGAATAAAATCTTCACAAAAGAGACCCTAGAATTACTATTTAGCTTGATGTAATCTGATTTTCTTTGTGGTAATTGTATTATGCTCATCATGCTGGTATAAGGCATCTGTTATCTTGAGTCAGCACAAGCCATTTTTAGGCTTTTCTAAACTTTTGTTTCTTTGTTACACTTTAGTTATGTCAAGCCAAGTTAGTTATTTTTTAGTAACGATGTCATATTGTTTATTATAGATATTTAATTCTCTTATTATGAGATGGTACTTATTTTTGCTCAACAGTGTTGCAGGTTGTGTGATGGATGAGGTCTAATGCCAAAAGATACTATTTTTCTTGCAAATGCTTCTTTTAAAGTAAACAAAACAATGAATGCTATATGATATGGTTGGTGCTTTAAAGATGGGCATCTCAAAAAGACATATTTATTATCAATCAAGATCTACAAAATTAGCTTCTTGGGAAGTCAGAAGGCTTGATCCCTTCCGGAAAATAAATAGAAGACGGTGATGTTGAGCAATTGGGGTTTTCGGTTAGAGCTGTGAATTTTTGCATCATAACAAGTATATGATCTCAATTTCAGTCAAATTTGTTGTGAATTTTTTTATATCGGTACCAAACAGTTTCGATGTGGTTGGTTATATTATTGTTCAACATGTGAGTTAGGCAAATTTTTTTGTACAAGGAAGTTCTCCTTTCCTGGAAAGTATATACCGTATAAAGTGCATCATAGATACAATTTGTGTAAATGGATATTTTAGACTAAAAAATTATTGAGTAAAGAATTCAATTTCTTTTTAACCGGAATGGTGCACCTGCATCTCGACTAGGAACCAAAACAACAAAATTACCCATCATTGATTGAATGTTGACTTTGACATGTAATTACTGCACGAAAACAACAAAATTACCGAACAGAGTGTTAACTTTGAATGGAGGCACATACTGGTTAGGGAAAAAGAAAAGACATGTTGAAGTTCAAACAAATTTATATTTATAGGAATTCTATTCTAAAGAAGACGTTAAAAAAGAGAGACACAAATAGTGGGAGTGGGAGCATGGTGTCAAACAAACCAGTTACAAAGTTTATTATAGCAGCATTTTATTTACCCAATACATGAGACTAGTTGCAAAGTTTAACAGAATAATGAGGAAACCTACATTGTGTCTAGGACAAGATATTAACTGACCAGTAGCTTCGTCTCTAACTCACCACGTATACTGTCTTTCATATTTTCCTAAGTCGGGAACAAAAAGATAAACTCCATCTTTACGAACAGACCACTGGTAATTAAAATGGCAAATAGGATTAGGGATGCACATACCCTACCCATATCCGTCAACCCTATCCTACCCGCCGGATTTTTAACCGTATCCTACCCTATCCACTATTTGGCGGGTAGGGTGACGGGTAAAATTTTTCTTAACCGCCAGTAAACGGATAGGATGGCGGGTATAGGCCATATCCTACCCAATGTAGTTAATATCGGATATCGGTTCATCTCGACCGAGACCGATACACTGGTACGATTTTATATCGGGGATATTATCGTTGAAATATCGGTTCTAGATTTAGAGACTATAATTTTATATTAAGCATTTCTCCACACATTTTCGGATAAGGTATAATAGATAACATCAATTTTATCAAAATAACAAAAGAGTAACTTTAGTAGACTTGCTTCGAGAGCTACATGCACCTCTACTACCACCTGGAAGACTTTCTTCGCCAAAATTACCCTTAAACTTAATAAAAAACGACCAATACCGTCTCATATCAGGAAATGTAGGAAAATTTCGTATCGACCGGTACGGCCGATATTTGACCGAAATGGCCGATATTCGACCGATACGACAGATATTATCGGGCGAATATCATATCCCCGATATCCTTCTTATCGTATAGTTCTGGGCCGATATTCGAAATATCCCCGATATATCGGCCGATACGGCCGATATTGACTATATTGATCCTACCCACCCTACCTAGGAGTGCACATATCCTATCCATACCCGCCAACCCTATCCTACCCACCAGTTTTTTAATCGTATCCTACCCTATCCATTATTTGGGGGTAGGGTGACGGATAAAGATTTTCTTAACCGCCAGTAAACGGGTAGGGTGACGGGTATAGGCCATATCCTACCCACCCTACCCGTTGTGCAGCCCTAAATAGGATCATGTTTCTCAGATTTGTAGAAATCGTTGTTCCCTACAACCCAATGCCCAGCTGATTTATCGTACCATGTCATCCAACACCAATATAGTCTCCAATAAAAACTGTCTCCCGTAAACTGCCAGGTGTAGTCCTCCTTATAATGGACCCACTTTTCCTTATTATAGCTGTCTTTGGATTTGCGGTGCATCTTGATATCCATACTTTCACCTAAATCATTTACTACACGGACATGGTAGGTCCTTAAAACTTGTGATGGACAATTCTGAACTGTAACCAAGAAAACAAACATGAAGACAAGAACAACTTCGAACTTTTTATACGTTAAGATACTATCCATGTCGAATAAAAGAAACTTAAGATGATTTACAGGGATGGTTGGTGCAGGTATATATATATATATATATATATATATATATATATTTTTTTTTTTTTGGAGAGAGACAACACTTTAATTTCTTTAATACATGCACAATTTACTGTACTCTTGATTATTTATATATTTACGTTTCAAAAAAAAGAAAAAATCAGTCAACATTAAATGCCAAATATCCTCAACATTAAATGCCGATTTTTTTTTATGTCCAATGGAAATATCCTCAACATTAAATGCCTAATAAAAACCTGGTTAAATTGGGGCCTATAACTACATGAAAAAATAGGATCATTAACAAATAATTCATAGAAATCCCTTATCCACTATTTATGTTAATGCCTAATATGCGCTTATTAAATTAGTGCTAATTCGGATAATTAAATAATGTTTAATCAAGTTAATCTTCAAATTAACTTTCATTAATGCATAATCAACACTTGTAAAATTTTAATTTTTTTCCGAAAGACTCGATCCGGAATCGGTTGATGTTAGTGCTTTTGTAAACCGATTCTTGGTTGAGTTTATGCCGAATGGTGATGCAAACCAAGAATCAGAGTTTAATCAATACCCACATTAACCGATTCCAACATTCGGTGTTTATATATGTCCATATAATCCGATTATACCTTACTTTCAGAAACAAAATATTCATTACATAGTTTAGGAAATTAGCGCATTACATATATAAGACAATTCAGTATGGGAATTCTAGAATTTGACACATCAAATGCTCGTCAATGAACCTCCAAGCACGTCGGTACAACATCGTATATTCTTTATGGTGAATGAACTTAGTTTAGCCATTACGAATTCTCCATAGCCCGTTGAAACGTTCCGGCTGAAATTCAATGAATTCTTAAATGTTAGTATGTGAACTTTTGACATAGGTATAAAAATGACCGCATTACTCACTTTTTCCCTAAGACGAGCTCGTGGATGATAGTGGTACACCATATTTCTAACTTTTATGTACTCTCGCATTGCGCTTTTTATGTATTGGAATCGAAAAGCCAAGTCTCTCCATTTACCGGTATTGGGATTCGCGGTACGCCCGTAAAAGAACTCTTAACTCTCTTCCAAAACATTGAATAGATTTCATTCGGACGTTCACAGAACGTATTAGCAAACAATTTAACCAAACACAAATCTTCAAACAGTTCCCATTCCATTTTCTAGGCTAAGTATCTAATGTGGGAGTGGCTCAAAGAGGTTGTCCTTATATAGATGAAGTGTCAACGACTATTTTTTTTAATTAAATTCACACAATCAGATTTTAGAGATGACCCCATAGACCGATTGTGTCTTTACAAAATCATATAAAATATGCCTCTCATCAATCTGGCTTTTGTAATGCATATGTAATCCGATTCTTAGCAAAAAAAGGTTACAAAAATTTTCTTCATAGCAATCGGGTTACATATATGTACATGTAAACTGATTCTAAGCAAAAAAAGTTACATAACTTTTCTTCATAGCAACCGGATTACATATATGTACATGTAAACCGATTCTTAGCAAAAAAAGTTATAAAACTTTTCTTCATAACAATTGGATTACATATAGGTACATGTAAACCGATTCTGAAACTGAACCTCTGGGAAACTGTCAGAATCGGGTTACATATAGGTACATGTAAACCGATCTGACTGAAAAATGCCAGAATCCTGCATTTTTTGCACACACATTGTAGTTGGTTATTTTATCGCGTCTTGGACAAACACAATTTTTTTTCAAAATAAACCAAATTAAGTCATTCATAAACTAGGAATATAACCAAACATAATTCGACAATAAGTTTAAGACAAGACATAAGTTTTGACTCCATATTTATCCATAGTTAAAGACATAAACATGAATATAACCATTCATTCATGAACTTCCCCACCACGACCACGACCACGTCCACCGCCACGACCACGTCCACTACGTCCTCATTTACCAGGTTGGGCGCTGCTCGATGCACCTTCGGACATCTTTTTTTTTGGAGGGTGGGGGGATCTCTTCCTCTTCTTCTTTGGCTCCTCCTCCAGTTCCCCAAACTTTGAACCAGCTTCTACATCTTCGAGATTGTTCAATTCATCAATCATCTTTTCATCGGCCTTAACATTTTTCCCTTCCCTGATTTATAGCTTTGCTTGGGTTATCAAGTACCCGACTTGGCTTCTCTGTTTCCATTTTAAAGAACAAACATTCAACAAAAAACGCTAATAACATTAACAAAACCGTAATTGAGTAACAATACGCACCAGGCATTCAAGAGACGTATCTTTGTCCTCTATCTTGGGACTCTCATTTACTCGTATCACTCGAGTATGCGAAATATTGAGGTACCACGACATGTAACCCGGAATTGCATCATCATCTGTTCGAGATGGACCATCCATAATATATCTGTGAAACGCTCTGTCTTCCCAATAATCACATGATGGTAAAGGCTTGTGAACAATGTCAACATCATTATCCTATGATTTGGTTTTTTTCTCATTGATTTTGAACATCTTGTGCTCCTTTGGGATTTTTTCTACGTAACCGCGTTGTCTTGCGACTCTCGTCGGGTTGTACATTACTTATCCTCTTGGGTGAAACAAAGGCCCCAAATAATCACTTTGCTCTTCGCACACAATCTTCTTTCCTTTTACTTTAGCTAAATCCTCCTTGTAAGGATCATATACAACAACTTTCGTCGTCAAGTTGTCCAACTGGCGTCTCAACTTCAGATAATCCTTTTTTTGGTTCCTCGGCTTACTTATGTAGGTGTACTTGTCTCCATAATACCTGTGGTCCCATTCCTTGTTCTCAAAAGACCTTTGAGAAAATATTGGGAAGTGCATATATATCCACGCCTGCAAAAAAGCCATATTCCCTCCGATTTGGTTCCTTTGAGCCCTAGAAGCCTTTCTCAACTCGTTCAACGAATGTGCAAGGATGGCAGTGCCCCAAGAGTATTTGTGAATCTTGTCAAATGGTTGTAACAACTGGATAAAGTTGGTGCTCACACGGGCAGCGGAAACATCGGGGAAGATAACATCTCCCAGGAGGTAGAGGACATACGCATTGGCTGTGGCGATGATACGTTCCGGCGTCACCTCTTTTCCATCAGCACGAAGCTTCTTTTTTCCCATGAAGTTGTATCTCAGCTTCGAAAGATGAAATATCCTCTGCTTTGACTTGCCTACCAACATCTCTGACTTGGTCCTCTCCTCATCCCATTGGAACACATCCTTGGTGAACGTGTAAATATTTTCCCACTCAAGCTCTTGCGCGTAACCTTTGTAATTCATGGCTTTACCTTCTATGCTTAACCCGGTAATGAACTTCGCATCATTTGGAGTTACCGTCAGTTCTCCAAACGTAAGATGCAAGGTATCTGTTTCCCCGTAACATCTCTCGGCAAAGGCGGAACAAAGAGGTTTGTCGTAACCAAGGTCAAAATTCTCGACCGCAGCTATCAACCCCATAGAATTGACTAGATCGATTACTTCCGAAACTTCACCAACGGTTGATTCTATTGCTCGTGGTGGCCATTTCCTCATCATACTCACTGGCGTTCCTGGCTTCATACGACGAACGAAATCCTTGTGATCCTATAAAACAAAACAAAACCGGTGGACAACAATCAAAACACTACACGGATAATATTTTTATGTTACATAGCATAAGGTTTAGGTACTTACTATGGTATGGAAAACGACGACGGCCCAATGGTGTGGTTAGAAAAGACACACAAAAGACTTGCAAGTATACAAGGCCAAGTTTTAGTATAGAAAGTAAGCAAGGGATCAGTCCACAGGGATTAGGAGTGCATAAAGAAGTTAAACTATGCTGGCAGATGATGTAAAACAAGATGCAAGACCACAATGTTATAGTGGCAGTGAAACAAAGAGGGAAAATGGCATGAACCAAGGCTGTGAGCCAAGGGCATGGGAGACAGTGCACTGATTTCAGTGCACAGCAAGCTGTAAATTGCACAAAAACTAAACAAAGCAGCAAGGAAAATTTAACTAAGCAATAAGAAAAACAGATTCGGAGTTGCAAGTGACTGTGAAAACAAATTGTGGGTTAAGATAAAGCCTTGAATCCACCCTTGTGACCTATCCAGACAATGTAATTCTAGGTTGAATTCCTAATGGAACTAAGTGACAGCTAAGGTCAATTTATGATCCTAAGCATACAAATGGAATGGAAAGAGAATTAGCTTGCTATGAGCACTAATTTCTCCCATTGCTCAATCAAAACAATGCACTAAGGCTCTAACCTAGCATTCCACTATCATACAGTGCACTGAGGTTTCATCTAAACCTCAGCTGCAACAATTTAGCTCATGCTCAACATATAAACAACATTAACATTCATCATACAAGATAATTCAAACACACTAGACATGGTGAACAAATACAATTGAAATTACTGAATTTGAAATTAAACAAGAGGTAACAGTAGAGAGCACTGGCTAGTCCAGGCCCCTATGGTGGTGCTCTGGCTAATCCAGGCATACCCTCTACAACACCCAAAGTCCCCTATTTATACATTCAGTTGAAACCCCAAAATTCCCCCAAATCAGCAAATTTAGGGTTTGTAAAAATTACAAATTAACCTCACCTAATTCTCTGAATTCACTCAGTAGCTCTCACCCACGCTTCCACTTCATACATACAATCATTAAAACATAAAATCCCCAAAAATCTAAAATTAGGGTTTTATCAAAAATTGAATTAGCCCTTACCTAATCTCTGAAAACTCTTGAGTGTGTCGACCCATGCTTCCTTATGGTCTCCTGATGCTTCCCACACCTTTAATTGCGTTTCTAGCTCACTAATTTCATCAACACCTAAAACTAGGGTTTCAGTGGGAAGAATAGGTTGAGGGGTTGATGTAATGAGTGGCTAGGGGATAGGAGAATGATGGAGTGTAGTGGTGGCGGTATAGGCAGAGCAGGTGGTGGTGATGGTGGGGTCAGAGCAGGTGGAGAAGGTGGTGGTGGTTCTGCACAGTGTATGGAGGAGGAGAGGTCGATGGAAGAAGGGGAAGGGGATGTTTGGTAGGGGTATATGGCTCGGATGTTATGGTGTTGAGCGGTTTCAGCGAGGGAAGATGTTATGCGATCTTCGCCGTAGGATGAGAAGATGGTAGGTAGATCTGACGGCGATGCGGAGGCAAGCGATGAGCGACCGTCGGATGAAGGGATACAACGAAACGAACGGCACTTGGTGGAGTTAGGTACTGTAGTGTAAAGCGAAGATATCAAACTTTGATGCACAGCAAGGGAGCGACCGTAGGATACTTCTGAGAACTGTTCTGACGGCTGAAAACGCAAGCGGATATGGATTTGGGTTTTAGGATTTTGGGTATAGAATATGGGTTTGAGAAATGAGTTTGGGCTTGGGAAATCTTGAGCCCACTTCTTCTTTAAGAACAAATCTTCCTTCTTGAGCCCATTTCTAGTCTTTTGGTTTTATGCGCACCATTCTTCGCGGCTTCCTTGCGTAATTTCTTCCGGCTTTTCACTGCTTTTCTGCTCCGCAAATCATCCAGACTTTATTTGGTACCTAAAAATGCAAAATTAATTAAGAAAAATATTTATTCTTGAAAACAATGAAAATACAGAATATGGGATAAAATGTAGAATTAATGCACAAAAGATGAGTTAAATGCCAACAAAAAGGGATAAATATATACATTATTTGGCACTCATCAAATACCCCCAAACCTGAATTTTACTCGTCCTCAAGTAAAACAAAACTAAGGAAATCCTACCTATACCACTGTCGCTGGTCTCTCGAATGCATTTAGCGTATGCACTAAGCCTTTTAAACCACTAAGTGTCCCTAGTGGACGAGTGAAGTATCGTGAAGGTTTGCTTAGAACGTACCTACAAAGTTCTAGGTCAAAATATAAGCTCAGATTCCATCAAATGTGACATGTGCAAGTCAGTTTAAGCTCGCAGCAAAATGGAGATGTCAATCTAGCTATCAAAGGCACAATCCTAGCACTGATAACAAAAAAAGACATGTGATAAGAGTGTAAAGTGTATCTACACATGTGTAAAGAAAGATCTGAAGTTATGACTACTAATCACCAAGAGATAGTTTCTCAGGCTAAGAACCAAGGTCGAAATCTATCTAGCTGTCTGGACTTTACGAGAATTGTGAATGAGTTGGAGGTATTTCACAATTACTCGCGTTGTACATCAATGACATCCACCCTTCCTTGCTTATTACAATAAAACACAAAAGATGACTCTTATTTACATTGACTACTCTCTTTTATTTTTGGAACAAGAGAGGATGGAATTGAAAAATACTTGATTTATTTTTATTTTTATTTTTTGATATTTTTTCTGAATATATACATCGTTTTTTTTTTTTTTTTTTTTTTTTTTTTTTTGGAATTTTTAATTTTTTCAAAAAGGAAGAGTTCTATTTTTCGATTATAGCATGTTATCAAAGTATCTACTTTTCACCCCCAAACCTAAACTAAACATTGTCCTCAATGTTTCAAAAGATAAACATGATTATAACACATACCATGAGAACGATGCTAAGTGTAGAAAAAAGAAAGAGATTACCGGATATTGGCGAAAGTAAGTTTTGAACTCCATTATTCAAGGCAAAGTCCAACATATGTCAGCCGAGATCATATTGGATTAGCAAAATATATACAAAAGGAACAAAAAGGTTTTTAAGAAATTTTATCTACTGGATTATATACAAAAATTCACCATACACTAACAATCTAAAGAGTTGAGGATCAACCCAAAAGACAAAGTGTAGAGGTTTCAACAGCTTCACACAATAATAATATGATAGGCATGCAACTGAAGCTGTGAAACAAAATGAGCTACCCCCAAACCTGGATTTTTCAACAGATAAAATTTTGGATACAAAATCTCGCAGTTTTTGGGGTTCATCATGCACAAGGTCTAATTCGAAATGAACTTTGCTAGGGACGGGTACACATGCTAATTCCAACTGTGGTTCCTCAAAGATATTATACTTAGATGCAAAATAGTCCAAGAGGACTTGAGAGGCACACAGTTCCAGGCCTA
>NC_039361.1:160568080-160568234 GCF_003573695.1 Papaver somniferum
ATGAGCACTAATTTCTCCCATTGCTCAATCAAAACAATGCACTAAGGCTCTAACCTAGCATTCCACTATCATACAGTGCACTGAGGTTTCATCTAAACCTCAGCTGCAACAATTTAGCTCATGCTCAACATATAAACAACATTAACATTCATCA